>NC_138775.1:5049319-5313485 GCF_965119305.1 Pelophylax lessonae
AACCCCTGGTGGAGAGTGGATTTAAAATCCACCCATCGCATCCAGTCTGTGGCCATCACCAATCGGGGAGACTGCTGTCGAGAGAGAGTTAATGGTGCGGAGATCCGTATTGGAAATTCTAAAGACAATGGTGGAATCGGCAACCCCAGGTAGGTGTGTGTAACAGAGGTAACATTATAGAACAGCCATTGAAACCTGAAGTGGGCAAATAAGGACTCCAGAGAAGGACGACGACAACCCAACTTGTAGCTTCTGAAGCAAGTCTGTGACTGCCGCTCCCATCATGACAGGTTTACTTTATTCTGTCTTGCAGATGTGAAACTGTATTCAAGATGAATTATGGAGAGACCATGGTCTTTAACTGTAGAGGAATGGAGGGCCAGTATGTTTCCGTTCATTTGCCCAACCAAACACAATACTTAACCCTCTGTGAAGTCCAAGTCTTTGGTGAACCTGTTGCTCAAGAGGGTAGGAAGAGATTTATTTTGTCATTCTCAAAAGCTGTTTTGTTTCCGATATTTATTATGTGCCCCTGTCTTTTACAAGTTTACTATTTTGTTGGTTTTTGAGGGGTGGGGGAGGTTAAGATACCTCTATTCTCAAGGGCTTTGCAAGCAGGATAAGCCATACCTAATAAGTATGAAAATTCTGTTTAGAACTGATTGGGACCCCAAAAAACAAAGGAGGTTTCAGACTGGTACAGGAATCACGTGGGTGAAAGGAGAGGGTTCACATGTTCAGAATGGAGGACATACATCTGTACATGGTCAGGATGGAGGACATACATCTGCACATGGTCAGGATGGGGAACATATATCTGTACATGGTCAGGATGGAGGACATACATCTGTACATGGTCAGGATGGAGGACATACATCTGCACATGGTCAGGATGGGGAACATATATCTGTACATGGTCAGGATGGAGGACATACATCTGTACATGGTCAGGATGGAGGACATACATCTGTACATGGTCAGGATGGAGGACATACATCTGTACATGGTCAGGATGGAGGACATACATCTGTACATGGTCAGGATGGAGGACATACATCTGCACATGGTCAGGATGGAGGACATACATCTGCACATGGTCAGGATGGAGGACATACATCTGTACATGGTCAGGATGGAGGACATACATCCAGGGCCGGTGCTTCCACTAGGCAAACCAGGCAGCTGCCTAGGGCGCATTGCCACCTAGGGGCGCAGCCAGGAGTTGGCACTCTCTCTCCATCATGAATTCTCCATCATGTATTATTATTGTGAGCTGAGGCGAGGGGCGGAGGAAGAAGGGACAGCGGAAGATGCCAAGTGTCTTGGGCAGTGGTGGAACTACCAGGCCCTGGCTTTCCACCACTGTTAGAGGTGCCCCAAAAGGCAAGAAGGGAGCCCCCCAGAGTGCTGCCTGCATGATGATCCTCTTCAGGTGGAGCTGAGCGGCAAGTGACTCTCTGCACTGAGCTGGTGGGCAGCCGTTTATTTCCCTGGGTCGGTATTAAGCATGGAGTGGAGGAGAGCTGCACCTGAGCCAGAGCTCGGCACTGGAGGGCGGAACCTTTACTGGGGCAGAAGCGATGAGGCACCAGAATGGTCTGAGGAGGTTGGTGATAAAGGACGTGTGGAGCTCTCTGACTGCTGCTTTTCCCTCCACCAGGAGCCACTGCATTTAACAGGGGTTCGGGGTCACCAGGTGTGCCATGAGGAACATCAGGGTCCCCAGGTGTGACACGGAGGAACATCAGGGTCCCCAGGTGTGACACGGAGGAACATCAGGGTCCCCAGGTGTGACACGGAGGAACATCAGGGTCCCCAGGTGTGACACGGAGGAACATCAGAATCTGACATAGAGGTACATCGGGGTCAGTGGGTATGACATCATGACATGGAGTAATATTGGAGTCCCAGGGTGTGACATGGAAAAACATCAAAGTCCCTGGGTTTGACATGGAGGGCCATTAGGGTCCCCGGGTGTGAAATGGAGGAATATGGGGGTCACTGGGTATGACAGCATAACATGGAGGAACCATCAGATCAGGGTCACAGAGGAGTTTTTAACCCCTTCCTTTTTTGCGGGGGGGGGGGGGGGGGCGCAAGCAGCTGGTCTTGCCTAGGGCATAAAATAGTCTAGCACCGGCCCTGCATACATCTGTACATGGTCAGGATGGAGGACATACATCTGTACATGGTCAGGATGGAGGACATACATCTGTACATAGTCAGGATGGAGGACATACATCTGAACATGGTCAGGATGGGGAACATATATCTGTGCATGGTCAGGATGGGGAACATATATCTGTACATGGTCAGGATGGAGGACATACATCTGTACATGGTCAGGATGGAGGACATACATCTGCACATGGTCAGAATGGAGGACATACATCTGTACATGGTCAGAATGGAGGACATACATCTGTACATGGTCAGAATGGAGGACATACATCTGCACATGGTCAGGATGGAGGTCAACTGACCTCATTCTTTGGGCACATGCAGTAACTATCCAATAGGATAGTTACTGCATGCTGGTTTTAATTAATTGCTTAGTTAATTCCAGGTGGCGACTTTTTTATCTTTGGCCAGGCAGTGTATCTGTACATGGTCAAGGTGGAGAACATATATGTGTACATGGTCAGGATGGGGAACATATATCTGTGCATGGTCAGGATGGGGAACATATATCTGTACATGGTCAGGATGGGGAACATATATCTGTACATGGTCAGGATGGGGAACATATATCTGTGCATGGTCAGGATGGGGAACATATATCTGTACATGGTCAGGATGGGGAACATATATCTGTACACGGTCAGGATGGAGGACATACATCTGTACATGGTCAGGATGGGGAACATACTGTGTATCTGTACATGGTCAGGGTGGAGGACACATATCTGTATATGGTCAGAATGGAGGACATATATCTGTTAGAGAATTGGGGGGGGGGGGGTGGAGAACTGGACTGAAAGCTTGTTGGTAATTCTGACTGTATGGAACGATTGTTACAATGTGGAGAACACATATCTGTACATGGTCAGGTTAGAGGACACAAGTCTGGTATTGTAAGGATGGAGGACATATATCTGTACATGGTCAGGAAGGAGGGCATATATATGTACATGGTAAGGTTAGAGGTCATATATCTGTACACGGTCAGGATGGAGGGCATATATCTGTACATGGTAAGGTTAGAGGGCATATATCTGGTATTGTAAGGATGGAGGGCATATATCTGTACATGGTCAGGATGGAGGACATATATTTGTACACGGACAGCATGGAGGGCATATATCTGTACAAGGTCTGGATGGAGGGCATATATCTGTACATGGTCAGGGTGGAGGACACAAATCTGGTATGGTAAGGATGGAGGGCATATATCTGTATATGGTCAGGATGTAGGGCATATATCTGTACATGGTCTGGATGGAGGACATATATCTGTACATGGTCGGGGTGGAGGACACAAATCTGGTATGGTAAGGATGGAGGACATATATCTTTTAGAGAATTGGGGTGATGGAGCACTGCTCTCAAGGCTTGTTGGTCGTTCTGACTGTATGGAATGATTGTCACAATATGGCGGCTCTCTATTACCCCAGTGGGGTGTCTGCGAAAGTCAACTTTATGGAGAAAAAAAAGACGTGAGCACCAGGCCATAGAGATTGGTCCAAATATAAATTTATATTTTCCCCAAAAAAAAAGGATCTATCAAAACTTAACACCAACACGTTTCGGGCAGATGAACATAGCTAATTGTATTTTTATCTATATTGTATTTCAGTAATTAGGAAAATTAAAAATAAAAATGTTGAAAAGCAACTGCTAAAAAAAAAAAAAAAAAAAAAAAAAAAAAGCTGTTTAATATACTATAGCCCTGATGAAGGCGGATTTGTGCAAGACACCCAAAACACATTTAACGTTTGATAGATCCTTTTTTGTTTAAAATAAAAATGTATATCAGGAATAATTCCTACAGCTTTGCATTCTCATCCTTTCTCTCCATACATAAATCTGTAAAAATAAGACATGAACCTCTCCATCTGCCGGTCATTACACAGCACACTGCAGTGCGCACCCATACCCTAATCCAGTACAGTTAAATTAAAGTGCTGTAGCTTCTCTCCTTCCTGTTCGGTGATGCTCCCCGGATCTCCGTAACACAAACTTTGCATGTCTGTGAGAGGGCAGACCCAAAAAGTCCCCATTAATTATCATACTACCCCCCCCCCCCCATCCCCAGTTGAATATCACAACAATTTTTGAAACATTTTATTGTATTTACAATAGTTACTAAAACATTTGGGTTCACGCAAGATATTAGAATGTTTTCTGGGTAGATATAAAGGCTTTCAGTTTCTTTGAGGTGCTCAAAAAATGTTTTCTGTTTTGTTTAGTTGTCTCGGATCTTCAACACACCGCAGCTCCAGGTAAGTTTTACCAATTCTTCGATACAGTAAAAATCAATTACTGCTACTGATGGACCATCTGAGTAAAATAGAATTTTATATTTATCCAGAGGAGGCAGCACAAATTTTAAGTTATCTTTTTGAAAATGTAAAATTGTCCCGTGTGTCTACCAGATCATTAATTCCTCACCTTTATTATTTTTCTTTTACATCTTTCTTCCAGGCAGTGAAGAGGCCGATAAATCCATAACGTCTGGTATGTTTTTTTTTCAGTCACTTTAACCCCTTTGTGTCTGTGGGTAAAATAAATGTTAATGCCTAAGCTCAATTTTGCAACTTTGACATGTGTTAGTAAAACCGTATATATCATCACAACTACTTTATGTATCCAGGTGGATTACACCTTGTCTTTTTTTTTTTGGCAAATTGGGCTTTCATTTGGTGGTAAATGGTAATGAATATCTCCAGGGGGGTTTTATTATCATAGGAAACTGTCAGAAAATAGTAAAAAAGAAATCAAAAACTCTCTGCATGTAGCAAAGTCTGAACACCGCAGACAACAACAGTTTTTATTTAGAACAGTAAATACTAAATAGCACAGCCCCCTTTACATTACACAGCCCCATTTACATTACAAAGCCCACCTGCACATTACACAGCCCCCCCTGCACATCACACAGACCCCTTTACATTATACAGCCCTCCTGCATATTCCACAGCCCTCTTTACATTACACAGCCCCCTTTATATTACACAGCCTCATTCACATTACAAAGCCCCCGTTTACATTATACAGCCATCTGCACATTACACAGCACCCCTTCACATTACACAGCCCCCCTGCACATCACACAGACCCCTTTACATTATACAGCCCTCCTGCGCATTCCACAGTCCCACCGCTTTTTCCAAAGCCCCCTGCACTTTCCACAGCCCCCTATTAATTAAACAGCCCCCCGCAGATAAAATAGCCCCCTTTACATTCTACGGACCCCTGCACAGTGTACAGCCTTCTTTACATTACGCAGCCCCCTTCACATTCCATAGCCCCCATACATATTAAACAGCCCCTTTACATTTCGGAGCCCCCACTGACCCCTTTACATTACACAGGCCCCCTACTCATAATACAGCCCCCTGCAAATTACGCAGCCCCCCTGCACTTTTTACAGTCCCCCCCTGCAAATTAAACAGCCCCATTTACTTTCCACAGCCCCCTGCACATTCAACAGCCCCCCCCCCCCCGCATATTAAACAGCCCCCTTTACATTCCACAGCCCCCCTTTACATTCCACAGCCCCCATGCATATTAAACAGCCCCCCTTACATTCCACAGAACCCACTGACCCCTTTACATTACATGACATTAGGTATATAGACTAGGATGTAGGAAGGACCTTTCCATAATATTCTTGCTCCACTTAGATAGCCTCCATTCAGCGCTCCCGGCGGATCGCGTCTTTCAATTCCAGTACATCCTGGGCAGAATCAGGCTCTCCATACTGGGCGAACATCTTTTGCATTTGCCACTGGAACTCTGTTTCCATTGGGACTGGCTCCCGCAACCCTTCTTCTATATCACCTGACACTGGGTCTCTTTGGTGGTATGGACTGCCTGTAGGGAGGAAGCAGATCCCACCGCTGCCAACCAAATGTGACGGGACTGTCCACCTGTTTAGGTGCTTCCGTCAGTATACAGCTTCCTCCAGTCTGAACATAGGAACCAGATAGTATAGCGGGCCATAGAAGATTAGCAGGCAAAAGTTTGTATGAGAACTGGAACTGTTTATTGAAAACTCACACAGAACTTATAGTACAACAGGTCAGGTGAGCCTAATCACATTATCGCATGTAAAGGAAACTGTATACAGGAATATAATTAGCGTAAACTAGCAACAACCAACATATACTATATGCTAATCCCCCTCTAGAAACTAATAGCTGACCGTGATATACATAACACGAGCTAAGCAAAGCTAAGAGATTAGCAGACTGACAGAAACAATAGAGGTCTTAATTAACATAATTAACAATGAGACTGCACCCTAGGAGTCATACAATGTGAGAGACACACATTTGTGTATTCTGTCTAGTAAACAAGCCATTAGAAGACAAACCATGTCCCAGCAGTCTGATTAATTTATCTTCATAGATTTCTTAAGGGATATTGTTGATAAATATTTCTGTCCCAAGTGAAGTATTCCTAACCACGCTCTCAGCATCCATTAGATAGTTGTCCATCATTTTCTCTGTCACTCTGTGCCCCTAAGGGTGACTTACACATAAGAGGGGCCTGGGGAGCTAAAAAAGGAGTTTCCCCAACCTCTCTAGGGTAAGTTGGGTTCCATGAGCCCCCCGCCCAAAGTGACTCCCGTCACAGTCCTTTGCAGCATTCACCAACACAGGCTTATAAACAGCAAAAAGTCCCAGGCGCTGATCTCTGTGGCCAACCACACTGTTTACTGTCTCAAACCAATCCGGTGCAGCCATCAGAACTTGGAACAAAATGACCATCCAACAAGCAACCAGCTGTGGACGATGTCATAAAAGCCTCCAATTGTTAGAGAGCCAGTGGAAAATAAAAATGTTTATTGAAGAAACAGTTGATATAGATAAGAGATAAAATTTATCAACTGTTTGTGCAATAAAAAATTTAAATTTTTCACTGGCTTTCTAACAATTGGAGGCTATTATGACCTCATCCACCTGGATAGCGCCGTCCACATTGGTTACCAACACAGGCATAGCCTGCCCTCCTAAAACTTTACAAGCAGTAGGGATCCTTTCACACAGGCTTTCCGCCCAGTGGAATCCGGCGGGGATTGATCCGCTGATCAGGCGGATGACGGGTCCGTCTCTGCTCACTGTGCAGAGACGGACCTTTTTAGGGCCCCACTCTCCTCTATGGGTTGATTGGACCGCGTGAAAAAAGATTGGTCTTGTTAAAAGGCCAAATACAGCGCTTGCTGATTAAACCCTAATGGATAGCAATATCCATTGCAACCTCTGTGATAAGCATAAATATTAATAAATATGTTATGGTATAAATAATTAAAGATATTTAGTAAGCAAATATAAATAGCAATGGTAAGGCCCCGTTCACATTGCCGCGATCCGACTTGGGGGGGGGACCTCCGAGACATTGAAGTCTATGGCGGTCGCCTCCGGGTCGCCCCAAAGAAGCTCCAGACCCTTTTTCTAAGTCGGAGCGACTTGTGTCGCTCCTATTAGAACGGGTCCACAGCTTCCCTACGGCGCCTTAGTGTGAACGGGGACTAAAGCATCAATATTCCAATAGATAAATAAAGTGCCACAATGTGCATAGGTGACTTGGTGAATAAAGCATATAATAAATATGAAAAAATGGGTAAAACAGATATACTCAAAAAAATATAGTCCAGAAAAAAGTGACTGTAGTGCTCAAATATTAAAGTCCTCAGTGAATGTGAATCTTCCAATGTATTCAAAAGTGCAGGTGCTCAGATGTGATTGGCCATATCATCGTTTCCTTGTCTCGTGTAAATGAGTAGAGTGGATAACTTACCGGATCTTGTGGGTCCTATATGCCATATGGCATTAGGGCCACTTGAGCTTAATAGCCCCCTGGGCTGGAATGGCTTCCCCTTTAGGGTCCTATGGGCTGGTAACGGCTCCTTAGGCTCCGGGGTAAATGACCAGGTGGTATAATAGGAGAGGGAGAAATAAGCTCCAGATAGTGTAGTATTTATAATTAAAATAGTTTATTTCCCATAAATCGGGTTCAATGCAAATAAAACAAATCACTGGTGGTCAGCGGTGCGGACTGCGTGTCCTCCTTGCAGAGTGGCGAGCGGACTTCCGGCTTGCGTCTGATTGGACCGCCTGTCCGTTTTAATCCGATCCTCCAGGTTGATGGAAAATAGGGTTACTATTGGTCTGGATTTCACGGACAGGATCGGATCAGATTGGATAGCAGCGGGTGTCAGCGGATGTGTCACTGCTGACATCTGCTGTCCCATGAGGGTGCATGGAGTGTCCAATCAGGTCCACCTGATCGGAAAGCCTGTGGGAAAGGGGCCTAAATCACAGTGCACATTTTTTTGGTATCTGCTCACCTGAATCCATTTTGGCATAATCAGAATGCTTAAGTCCTGATGAAAAGGGAGTGTATTTGGCTCCTGAAATGCATTGGCTCCATTCTCCTTTAAACCAATTTTATCATTAAATTACCTTGGTTTCTGGGATGTTTGGCGCTCTCTTTGGATTGTATGTGTCTTGATACAGACAACAACCACGACATCCTGCATCTTGCACAAAGTACATTGAAAAAGCAGTGGTATGGCTTTATTGACCGACTCTCCAACACTGTCTGGTGTAGTAATTTAATTCAGCCACAAGATGTCCTCGGTTCTCTTGAAGACCGACGACATCTTGTGGTTGAACTTAAGTACTGCAGAGGATAGGTCCAGAGAAGATGCAAATATGGCCGTAACATGACTTTTTTCAGTTGACCACTTAGTATATTTGTTTTTCTTTGCATCATTTTGACTAATGTTATCCCAATACTTCCCTTCCTTTTTCAGATCTTACAGGAAAATATTTCCTGTTCACAGAAGAAAGTGACAACAGTTATATTGACTTGTCCCCCGCTCTGCCGCTGAAATTAAACGCCTTCTCCCTCTGCATGAAAATGTCTTTGAATGTTTCAAAAAACAGAGAAACCATCTTATTCTCTTACCGCACTCTGTACTACGATGAACTTAATTTGTGGCTGGAAAAGTCCGGGAAGCTGGGGTTCTACATGAGTGGAGAGGGCTACATGTTCCCAACACTGCACAGGAGCAAAAAGTGGCATCACATCTGCCTGACGTGGGAGTCGAAGCACGGGCGCACCGAGCTGTGGGTGAACGGGAGAAGATACGCCAATGGGGTTTATCGTAGGGGACACAAGGTGCAACCAGGAGGCATCGCCATGCTGGGCCAAGACCAAGACGCACTTGGGCACGACTTTGAAAGATCGCAAAGCTTTGTGGGAAAAATCAAAGACCTGAACATGTGGAATAAAGTTCTGTCGCTCAAGACTCTCCGGTCAATGTTCCGGGGAAAAGAGAAAATGAAGGGAAACATCTTCGACTGGAGCGAGCTGAGGTTTTCCAAGAAAGGAAATGTGCAAATTGTGGATGCCGTCTGATACTTTGTACTCTCTGATACATTGTAACTGCTGAAATGTCCCCTATTAAAATAAGATTTGAATCACTTTGGCTTATAGAATTCGTTTTTTTTTTAAAAACATTTTTATCTACTTAAAAGTTTAGATCAGCATTTCTCAACCTTTTGTTACCATGGAGGAACCCTCAGATCTCCGACCTCCCACACTATTCCTACAGCTCATGGTACATTCATGGGATTAGCAGGTTATAAAGATCTAAAAATAATAAAGAATTGGATTCACTTTATTATCATGAAATGAATCAAATAATAATAATAATACCCAGAAAGAAACACAGTGAAAACTGTAGTGACCTCTTACATTGGAGGTCATGGTAGAAGTGACCTCTCACATTGGAGGTCAGTGTAGAAGTGACCCCTTATATTGGAGGTCAATGTAGAAGTGACCTCTTACATTGGTGGTCAGTGTAGAAGTGACCCCTTACATTGGAGGTCAGTGTAGAAGTGACCCCTTACATTGGAGGTCAGTGTAGAAGTGACCCCTTAGATTGGAGGTCAGTGTAGAAGTGACCCCTTAGATTGGAGGTCAGTGTAGAAGTGACCCCTTAGATTAGAGTTCAGTGTAGAAGTGACCCCTTAGATTAGAGGTCAGTGTAGAAGTGACCCCTTAGATTGGAGGTCAGTGTAGAAGTGACCCCTTAGATTGGAGGTCAGTGTAGAAGTGACCCCTTACATTGGAGGTCAGTGTAGAAGTGACCCCTTACATCGAAGGTCAATGTAGAAATGACCCCTTACATTGGAGGTCAGTGTAGAAGTGACCCCTTACATTGGAGGTCAGGGTAGAAGTGAACCCTTACATTGGAGGTCAGGGTAGAAGTGAACCCTTACATTGGAGGTCAGTGTAGAAGTGACCCCTTAGATTGGAGGTCAGTGTAGAAGTGACCCCCTTACATTGGTGGTCAGCGTAGAAGTGACCCCTTACATTGAAGGTCAATGTAGAAATGACCCCTTACATTGGAGGTCAGTGTAGAAGTGACCCCTTACATTGGAGGTCAGGGTAGAAGTGAACCCTTACATTGGAGGTCAGTGTAGAAGTGACCCCTTAGATTGGAGGTCAGCGTAGAAGTGACCCCTTACATTGGAGGTCAGTATGGAAGTGACCCCTTACATTGGAGGTCAGTGTAGAAGTGACCCCTTAGATTGGAGGTCAGTGTAGAAGTGACCCCTTACATTGGAGGTCAGTGTAGAAGTGACCCCTTACATTGGTGGTCAGTGTAGAAGTGACCCCTTACATTGGAGGCCAGTGTAGAAGCGACCCCTTACATTGGAGGTCAGTGTAGAAGTGACCCCTTACATTGGAGGTCAGTATAGAAGTGACCCCTTACATTGGTGGTCAGTATAGAAGTGACCCCTTACATTGGAGGTCAGTGTAGATGTGATCCCTTACATTGGAGGTCAGTGTAGAAGTGACCCCTTACATTGGAGGTCAGTGTAGATGTGATCCCTTACATTGGTGGTCAGTGTAGAAGTGACCCCTTACATTGGAGGTCAGTGTAGATGTGATCCCTTACATTGGAGGTCAGTGTAGAAGTGACCCCTTACATTGGAGGTCAGTATAGAAGTGACCCCTTACATTGGTGGTCAGTGTAGAAGTGACCCCTTACATTGGAGGTCAGTTTAGAAGTGACCCCTTACATTGGAGGTCAGTGTAGAAGTGACCCCTTACATTGGAGGTCAGTATAGAAGTGACCCCTTACATTGGTGGTCAGTATAGAAGTGACCCCTTACATTGGTGGACAGTGGAGAAGGGATCCCTTACATTGGAGGTCAGTGTAGAAGTGACCCCTTACATTGGTGGTCAGTGTAGAAGTGACCCCTTACATTGGAGGTCAGTGTAGAAGTGACCCCTTACATTGGAGGTCAGTGTAGAAGGGACCCCTTACATTGGTGGTCAGTATAGAAGGGACCCCTTACATTGGAGGTCAGTGTAGAAGTGACCCCTTACATTGGAGGTCAGTGTAGATGTGATCCCTTACATTGGTGGTCAGTGTAGAAGTGACCCCTTACATTGGAGGTCAGTGTAGATGTGATCCCTTACATTGGAGGTCAGTGTAGAAGTGACCCCTTATATTGGAGGTCAGTGTAGAAGGGACCCCTTACATTGGAGGTCAGTGTAGAAGGGACCCCTTACATTGGTGGTCAGTGTAGAAGTGACCCCTTACATTGGAGGTCAGTGTAGAAGTGACCCCTTACATTGGAGGTCAGTGTAGAAGGGACCCCTTACATTGGTGGACAGTGTAGAAGGGACCCCTTACATTGGTGGACAGTGTAGAAGTGACCCCTTACATTGGAGGTCAGTGTAGAAAGGAGATGGATTCACCATTGCTCTCCTCTCAAGGAAACCCAACCTGCCTCTGGAGGAACCCTGGTTGAGGAAGTTCAGAGACCTCACTCTCCTTCATGGCTGTTGGCTCAAAATAAATGGCATATTTTATGGATTTTTGTGATTTGACATCCCCCATCGATCATGCGACATTGCTGTTTCCAGGTGGTGGGGGGAGGGGGGGGCATGTGACTTGCTGCGATGGTGCAGTGCTCAGGCTTAGCAACCAATACCCAAAGTCCTTTCTGCACTTGGAGAGGTCAATTGCATATACACTATATTGTCCTTGCTTTGTGCACTGGTGAGCAGTCATGTTGGAACAGGGAGGGGCCATCCCCAAACTCCTCCCACAAACTTGGGAGCATGAAATTGTCCAAAATATCTTGGTATGCTGACACCTTAAGAGTTCCCTTCACTGGAACTAAGGGGCCAAACCCAACCCCTGAAAAACACCCCCCACACCATAATCCCCCCTCCTCCACACCATAATCCCCCCTCCACCAAATGATTTGGACCAGTGCATAAAGCAAGGCAGTAAACAATGAGCAATTTTTGGGGGGAGGAACTTGACTGGCCTGACCTCAGTCCGATAGAACACCTTTGGGATGAATTAGTGCGGAGACTGAGAGCCAGGACTTCTCATCCACATCAGTGCCTGACCTCACAAATGTGCTTCTGGAAGAATGGTGAAACATTCCCATAGACACTCCTAAACCTCATGGATGGCCTTCCCAGAAGAGTTGAAGCTGTTATAGATGCAAAGGGTGAGCCAACTCAGTATTGAACCCTACGGACTAAGACTGGGATGACATTAAAGTTCATGTGTGTGTAAAGGCAGGCGTCCCAATACTTTTGGTAATATGGTGTATATAGAGAGGCGTCCCAATAGTTTTGGTAATATAGTGTATATAGAGAGGCGTCCCAATAGTTTTGGTAATATAGTGTATATAGAGAGGCGTCCCAATAGTTTTGGTAATATAGTGTATATATAGAGAGGCGTCCCAATACTTTTGGTAATATAGTGTATATAGAGAGGGGTCCCAATACTTTTGGTAATATAGTGTATATAGGGAGGGGTCCCAATACTTTTGGTAATATAGTGTATATAGAGAGGGGTCCCAATACTTTTGGTAATATAGTGTATATAGAGAGGCGTCCCAATATTTTTGGTAATATAGTGTATATATAGAGAGGCGTCCCAATACTTTTGGTAATATAGTGTATATAGAGAGGCGTCCCAATACTTTTGGTAATATAGTGTATATATAGAGAGGCGTCCCAATACTTTTGGTAATATAGTGTATATAGAGAGGCGTCCCAATACTTTTGGTAATATAGTGTATATAGAGAGGTGTCCCAATACTTTTGGTAATATAGTGTATATAGAGAGGTGTCCCAATAGTTTTGGTGGCAGTGGCATGCAATGCCAAGCCGCTGCAAGCAAAGCCAACAGAATACTGGGATGTATAAAAAAGGGGATTCACTCCAGAAATAAAGAGATTATTCTCCCACTCTACAAGACTCTGGTCCGGCCACATCTGGAGTATGCTGTCCAGTTCTGGGCACCGGTCCTCAGGAAGGATGTGCTGGAACTGGAGAGAGTCCAGAGAAGGGCAACAAAAATAATTAGGGGAATGGAGGACATCAGCTATGAGGAAAGACTACAAGCACTGAACTTATTCTCTCTGGAGAAGAGACGATTGAGGGGGGATATGATATCAATGTACAAATACTGTACTGGCGACCCTAGCATAAGGAACAAACTATTCAGAGAAAGGAGATACAATAAGACATGTGGCCACTCACTAAAACTTGAGGAAAGGCGGTTCAACCTTAAAGTGCGTAAGGGGTTCTTCACTGTAAGAGCAGTAAGGATGTGGAATTCTCTTCCACAAGCAGTGGTATCAGCTGGGAGCATTGATAGTTTCAAAAAACTATTAGATGGGCACCTTGGAGACCACAACATACAGGGGTATACAATGTACAACATACAGGGGTATACAATGTACAACATACAGGGGTATACAATGTACAACATACAGGGGTATACAATGTACAACATACAGGGGTATACAATGTACAACATACAGGAGGTATACAATGTACAACATACAGGGGGTATACAATGTACAACATACAGGGGTATACAATGTACAACATACAGGGGGTATACAATGTACAACATACAGGGGGTATACAATGTACAACATACAGGGGGTATACAATGTACAACATACAGGGGTATACAATGTACAACATACAGGGGTATACAATGTACAACATACAGGGGGTATACAATGTACAACATACAGGGGTATACAATGTACAACATACAGGAGGTATACAATGTACAACATACAGGGGGTATACAATGTACAACATACAGGGGGTATACAATGTACAACATACAGGGGTATACAATGTACAACATACAGGAGGTATACAATGTACAACATACAGGGGTATACAATGTACAACATACAGGGGGTATACAATGTACAACATACAGGGGTATACAATGTACAACATACAGGGGTATACAATGTACAACATATAGGGGTATACAATGTACAACATACAGGGGTATACAATGTACAACATACAGGGGGTATACAATGTACAACATACAGGGGTATACAATGTACAACATACAGGGGTATACAATGTACAACATACAGGGGGTATACAATGTACAACATACAGGGGTATACAATGTACAACATACAGGGGGTATACAATGTACGGTTAAAAGCAAACACACACACATCATAGGTTGAACTGGATGGACTGATGTCTTTTTTCAACCTCACTAACTATGTAACTATGTATGTAGTGTATATAGAGAGGCGTCCCAATAGTTTTGGTAATATAGAGTATATAGAGAGGCGTCCCAATACTTTTGGTAATATAGTGTATATAGAGATGCGTCCCAATACTTTTGGTAATATAGAGTATATAGAGAGGCGTCCCAATACTTTTGGTAATATAGTGTATATAGAGAGGGGTCCCAATACTTTTGGTAATATAGTGTATATAGAGAGGCGTCCCAATACTTTTGGTAATATAGTGTATATATAGAGAGGCGTCCCAATACTTTTGGTAATATAGTGTATATATAGAGAGGCGTCCCAATACTTTTGGTAATATAGTGTATATAGAGAGGGGTCCCAATACTTTTGGTAATATAGTGTATATATAGAGAGGCGTCCCAATACTTTTGGTAATATAGTGTATATATAGAGAGGCGTCCCAATACTTTTGGTAATATAGTGTATATAGAGAGGGGTCCCAATACTTTTGGTAATATAGTGTATATAGAGAGGGGTCCCAATACTTTTGGTAATATAGTGTATATAGAGAGGCGTCCCAATACTTTTGGTAATATAGTGAATATAGAGAGGCGTCCCAATACTTTTGGTAATATAGTGAATCTGGTGAAGGACCTAACAAGAGAACCCAACGGCTAAACCTAGAGAACACCTTTATTATCACTGTCAGCCCCGTACAGGGAAAGTGACGCAGTACTACGTCGCTAGCCTGTGAGCCTCTAGGGGGCGTTCCCTAAAATGTCTGCGAGTGACCGGTGGCTCCGATGTCTGCCGGTCACTCGCGATCTCCCGCTGGAGAGGGAGAAAGGCAGGCGGCTGATGTAAACAAAGCCGTCTGTCATTCTCCCTGGTGTAACTGCAGAGATCATACGATCCTGCTATGTAGGATCGTATGTCTCTGTGGTTGCATCACAAGCCACGCCCCCCACAGTTAAAATCACGCCCCTAGGGACACACTTAACCCCTCCTTCCCCAATAAAGTTAACCCCTTCCCTCCCAGTGTAATTTTACAGTAACAGTGCATATTTATAGCACTGATTACTGTAGTAATGTCACTGGTACCCCCAAAAGTGTCAAAAATGTCAGTCAGGGGTCCAATCTGTCCGCCGCAATGTCGCAGTCCCGCAAAAAATCGCAGATCGCCGCCATTACTCGTTAAAAAAAAAAAAACAATAAAAATGACAAAAATCTTTCCCTTAGTTAGTAAACGCAATAACTTTTGCGCAAACCAATCAAAGTACGCTTATTGCAATTTTTTTTTTTTTACCAAACATATGTAGCAGAAAACAAATTGGCCAAAAATTTTAAATTTTTACATTTTTTGGGGGGGATTTCATATAAAAAAATGTGAAAAATATTGTTATTTTTTTCAGAATTGTCACTCTTTTTTTGTTTATAGCGCAAATAGTAAAAATCGCACAGGTGATCAAATACCACCAAAAGAAAGCTCTGTTTGTGGGGAAATAAGGACGTCAATTTCATTTGGGTACAGCGTCGCACAACTGTGCAATTGTCAGTTAAAATAACCCAGTGCCGAATCGCAAAATAGGGCCTGGTCAGGAAGGGGGTAA
The DNA here is from genome assembly GCF_965119305.1 of Pelophylax lessonae. Lineage (NCBI taxonomy): Eukaryota > Metazoa > Chordata > Amphibia > Anura > Ranidae > Pelophylax > Pelophylax lessonae. The sequence continues at coordinate 5,065,671 of NC_138775.1, forward strand.
AATCTTCTGGGGCTTAAGTGGTTAAGTAATTGTGCCTGGGTTAACCACTTTACCACCGGAGGATTTTCCTGCTTTACGTCCAGGCCACTTTTTGCAACTTGGCACTGTGCGACTTTAACTGACAATTGCGCAGTCATGTAACGCCGTACCCAAACAAAATTTAAGTCCTTTTACAGAGCTTTCTTTTGCTGGTATTTGATCACCTCTGCGCTTTTCATTTTTTGCGATATTAATACAAAAAAAAGCAAAACTTTTGTGAAAAAATTTACATTTTCTGCTTTGACAGTTGAAAAATATCCAATATATTCAATTTTTGTCATATATTTAGGCCAAAATGTATTTAGCTACATGTCTTTGACAAAACAATTCTCAATGAGCAAATTTTTAACCGCTTTAAGACCGGAAGATTTTACCCCATTCCCGACCAGGCTAATTTTGTGATTCGGCACTGCTTTAATTTAACTGACAATTGCGCGGTCATGTGACGCTGTACCCAAACAAAATTTATGCCCTTTTTTTCCCCATAAACAGAGCTTTCTTTTGGTGTTATTTGATCACCTGTGCGATTTTTATTTTTTTTAAAAAAGAGCGACAATTTTGAAAAAAAAAAAAAACAATATTTTTCACGTTCTGCTATATGAAATTCCCCCCCCCCCCCAAAAAAAATTTACAAATCAAAATTTTTTAACATTTTAGGCCAATTTGTTTTCTGCTACATATTTTTGGTAAAAAAAATCGCAATAAGCGTATTTTGATTGGTTTGCGCAAAAGTTATTGCAGCTACTAACTACGGGAAAGATTTCTGTCATTTTTATTGTTTTTTTTTTTTAACTAGTAATGGCGGCGATCTGCGATTTTTTTTTTTACGGGACTGCGACATTGCGGCGGACAGATCGGACCCTTGACTGACATTTTTGACACTTTTGGGGGTACCAGTGACATTACTACAGTAATCAGTGCTATAAATATGCACTGTTACTGTAATAATGACACTGGCAGGGAAGGGGTTAACACTGTTGGTGATCAAGGGGTTAAATGTATGCCTGGTGGTTACTGACGTGTGTGGGGGGAGGGGACTGTGTGACACAGACACAGATCGCAGGTTGAGCTATGCTGAATCCTGTAATCTGTCCCTCCCTGTCACAGAGAAGATCCGCCCGCTTTGTTCACACAAGTGGGCGGATTTCCTCACTTGATCCCCGGCGATCAGGAAAGAGCGGCGGTGATCACCGCCTCTCCTCCCCTGGCCCGACTCCTGCTGTGTCTGAATGCAGCGGGAGCTACCCGCCGAGGGTGGGAGGAGTCCAGTGACGTAGGTCTACGCCGCTGGACCCAGCCGAGCCGCTCTGCTGCAGTAGCAGCGACGTGAGCGGTCGGCAAGTGGTTAACAGAACCAACGTGCAATGTGCTTGCGTTCTTCCGTCAGTATACGGCTTCCTCCAGTCTGAACATAGATATCAGATAGTACAGCCGCCCTACATACAAAGCTAGCCGACAACTTAGCTTGTATAGATCTGGAACCTTTATTGAACAAACTCACACACAATATATACCACATAGGAGGACATCCCCCTCCTGATCAGATTACCCCACCAGGTGCCTGATTACATTATCCTATGCAGATGAAATTGTGTACAGAAATATAATTACCTGAACTAATTACCTAGCCATCTGGACAGAAACAATAGGTGAATGGAAATCCGCACCCAGACAATGCTTTGATCAATGAGGATCTCACTCTAGGGCAGACTGCCAGCATCAAGTTCATAAAGTGCAATACACATTATCCTAAGTATAAACACGTCCCCACAGTAGACAATAGGTGAGTCAATTAGCCCAATGAACAATGTGTGGAATTAGTCACAGCAGAAGCCAATCAGCAGGTACAAGCCAATGGACGTCCACCACCACCCACTGATCGGCGAGGAGAAAGACAGAACAGAGCATCGCCTATGTACAGCGCCTTGAAAAAGTATTCATACCCCCTGAAATTTCCCACATTTTGTCATGTTACAACCAAAAATGTAAATGCATTTTATTGGGATTTTATGTGATAGACGACACAAAGTGGCCATAATTGTGAAGTGGAAGGAAAATGATAAATGATAAAAATAAATCTGTGAAAAGTGTGGCTGCATTTGTATTCACCCCCCGGAGTCAATACTTTGTAGAACCGCCTTTCCCTGCAATTACAGCTGCAAGTCTTTTTGGGGATGTCTCTGCCAGCTTTGCACATCTAGAGAGGACATTTCTGCTCATTCTTCTCTGCAGAATATCTCATCTCTGTCAGATTGGATGGAGAGCGTCTGTGAACAGCAATTTTCAAGTCTTGCCACAGATTCTCAATGTGATTTAGGTCTGGACTGTGACTGGACCATTCTAACACATGAAACCATTCCATTGTAGCTCTGGCTGGATGTTTCGGGTCGTTGTCCTGCTGGAAGGTGAACCTCCGCCCCGGTCTCAAGTCTTTTCTTCTAAGATTGTCCTGTATTTGGCTCCATCCATCTTCCCATCAACTCTGACCAGCTTCCCTGTCCCTGCTGAAGAAAAGCATCCCCACACCATGATGCTGCCACCACCATGTTTCACAGTGGGGATGGTGTGTTCAGGGTGATGTGCAGTGTTAGTTTTCCCCCACACATAGCGTTTTGCTTCATATTTGGTCTCCTCTGAGCAGAGCTCCTCCTTCCACATGTTTGCTCCTCCCCCACATGGCTTCTCCCAAACTGCAAACAGGACTTCTTATGACTTTCTTCCACCAATGGCTTTCTTCTTCTCACTCTTCCATAAAGGGCAGATTTGTGGAGCGCACGACTAATAGTTGTCTTGTGCACAGATTCTCCCACCCGGTCAGTTTAGGTGGACAGCCATGTCTTGGTAGGGGCCCGGCCGGTCAGTTTAGGTGGACGGTCATGTCTTGGTTGGGGCCCAGCCGGTCAGTTTAGGTGGACGGCCATGTCTTGGTAGGGGCCCGGCCGGTCAGTTTAGGTGGACAGCCATGTCTTGGTAGGGGCCCAGCTGGTCAGTTTAGGTGGACGGCCATGTCTTGGTAGGGGCCCGGCCGGTCAGTTTAGGTGGACGGTCATGTCTTGGTAGGGGCCCAGCCGGTCAGTTTAGGTGGACGGCCATGTCTTGGTAGGGGCCCGGCCGGTCAGTTTAGGTGGACAGCCATGTCTTGGTAGGGGCCCAGCTGGTCAGTTTAGGTGGACGGCCATGTCTTGGTAGGGGCCCGGCCGGTCAGTTTAGGTGGACAGCCATGTCTTGGTAGGGGCCCGGCCGGTCAGTTTAGGTGGACGGCCATTCTTGGTAGGGGCCCGACCGGTCAGTTTAGGTGGATGGCCATGTCTTGGTAGGGGCCCGGCCGGTCAGTTTAGGTGGACAGCCATGTCTTGGTAGGGGCTCAGCCGGTCAGCTTAGGTGGACGGCCATGTCTTGGTAGGGGCCCAGCCGGTCAGTTTAGGTGGACGGCCATGTCTTGGTAGGGGCCCGGCCGGTCAGTTTAGGTGGACGGCCATGTCTTGGTAGGGGCCCAGCCGATCAGTTTAGGTGGACGGCCATGTCTTGGTAGGGGCCCAGCCGGTCAGTTTAGGTGGACAGCCATGTCTTGGTAGGGGCCCAGCCGGTCAGTTTAGGTGGACGGCCATGTCTTGGTAGGGGCCCAGCCGGTCAGTTTAGGTGGACAGCCATGTCTTGGTAGGGGCCCAGCCGGTCAGTTTAGGTGGACGGCCATGTCTTGGTAAGGGCCCGGCTGGTCAGTTTAGGTGGACGGCCATGTCTTGGTAGGGGCCCGGCTGGTCAGTTTAGGTGGACGGCCATGTCTTGGTAGGGTTGCAGTTGTGCCATACTCTTTCCATTTTCCCATGATGGATTGATCAGCGCTCCCTGAGATGGTCAAAGCTTGGGAGATTTTTTTATAACCTAACCCTGCTTTACACTTCTCCACAACTTTATCCCTGACCTGTCTGGGGGGTTCCTTGGCCTTCATGATGATGTTTGTTCACTAAGGTTCTCCAACAAACCTATGAGGGCTTCACAGAACAGCTGTATTTATACAGAGATTACATTACACACAGGTGGACTCTATTTACTAATCAGGTGACTTCTGAAGGCAATTGGTTCCTCTAGATTTCAGTTCGGGGTATCAGATTAAAGGGGGGTGAATACAAATGCAGCCACACTTTTCACAGATTTATTTGTATAATTTATCATTTTCCTTCCACTTCACAATTATGGCCACTTTGTGTCGTCTATCACATAAAATCCCAATAAAATACATTTACGTTTTTGGGTGTAACATGAGAAAATGTGGGAAATTCCAAGGGGTGTGAATACTTCTTCAAGGCGCTGTAAACAATGCAGAGCTCTGTCCTGTCAGTGGGAAAGTTATGGATTTTGTTTCCCTGCAAAGTTCATCCCTTAGGCTGGATTCACACCTAATACTGATGCAGCTCACAGCAGGGGTTCCGGTGCGTTCCTGTTCTCTGTTCAGGGACGAATCAGGACCACATTTTTGCCTGAATTCAGGAATTGGGACTAAAAAGGAGCCAAAGACGCACCGGACCCCCGTGTGTGCAATCCGCTCCACTAACAGCCCCTCACCATCTCCTGTCATGGGAATTGGATTCGGGGAAGCCCAGCCTTAGTTAAAAAACAGCACACAGTACACACAAACACTGGCTAGGCACACATTTAACCCTTTGATCGCCCCTGATGTTTAACCCCTTCCCTGCCAGTGTCATTAGTACAGTGACGGTGCATATTTTTAGCACTGATAACTCAGACATCCCAACCTACAAAAACTAATTTCAGGGAGGTGCCCAAACGCACCCCCCCCCCCACGCACGCCGCCGCCGCCGCACCCCCCCCCCCCCCTTTCCAATTTAACACAATCTGAGATTAATGAAATGAAATGTAATCAGTATACCTGGTCACTGGTCACTGGTGCTGCCCTGGTCACTGGTGCTGGTACTGGCCTGGTAGCTGGTGCTGCCCTGGTCACTGGTGCTGGTACTGGCCTGGTCATTGGTGCTGCCCTGGTAACTGGTGCTGGTACTGGCCTGGTCACTGGTGCTGCCCTGGTCACTGGTGCTGGTACTGGCCTGGTAAATGGTGCTGCCCTCTTTACTGGTGCTGGTACTGGCCTGGTCACTGGTGCTGGTACTGGCCTGGTCACTGGTGCTGGTACTGGCCTGGTCACTGGTGCTGCCCTGGTAACTAGTGCTGCCCTGGTAACTGGTGCTGGTCACTGGCCTGGTCACTGGTACTGCCCTGGTAACTGGTGCTGGTACTGGCCTGGTCACTGGTGCTGGTACTAGCCTGGTCACTGGTGCTGCCCTGGTAACTGGTGCTGGTCACTGGCCTGGTCACTGGTGCTGCCCTGGTCACTGGTCCTGGTACTGGCCTGGTCACTGGTGCTGCCCTGGTAACTAGTGCTGCCCTGGTCACTGGTGCTGCCCTGGTAACTAGTGCTGCCCTGGTCACTGGTGCTGCCCTGGTCACTAGTGCTGCCCTGGTAACTAGTGCTGCCCTGGTCACTGGTGCTGCCCTGGTAACTAGTGCTGCCCTGGTCACTGGTGCTGCCCTGGTAACTAGTGCTGCCCTGGTCACTGGTGCTGCCCTGGTAACTAGTGCTGCCCTGGTAACTAGTGCTGCCCTGGTCACTGGTGCTGCCCTGGTAACTAGTGCTGCCCTGGTCACTGGTACTGGCCTGGTCACTGGTGCTGCCCTGGTAACTGGTGCTGGTCACTGGCCTGGTCACTGGTACTGCCCTGGTAACTGGTGCTGCTCTCTTGTCTGTGCTGGCCTCTGGGTTTAGGTTAGGTCAGAGTTGGTCAGTGTTGTGGCCGATGATCCAGCGCGCGCCAAAATGTCTCTGGAGTGGAAGATGTGCTGTAGTAGAGAGCAAAGCTTCTGCTTCCTCTCTGCCGCTCCTCCCACAGTGCATGTGCTCATATCTCTCCGCCTGTGAGCCGGCTCTACAGTGGCTCCGTTGGGCGTTCTTACTCTCACTGCACAGGCGCTGACACGCTGCATCGATGCTCCTGACTGTGACCGGGATATTGCCCTGAGCTTGTGGTGTCCATGAGCTCAGGGCGGAAAACGGGAGTCTCCCGCGACTTGCGGGGAACTTGAGATGTCTGGATCACTGCATTGGTGTCATTGGTTCCCAAAAAGTGTGTGTCAGTGCCCCTTGCTATAAGTCTTTGATCACTGCAATAATAGTATAAAAGAAAATAAATAAATAAAAATTCCATAAAATTCTCCCCTAGTTTTGTAGACACGATAACTTTTGCGCAAATCAATCAATATACACTTATTGGGATTTTTTTTTTACCAAAAATATGTAGCAGAAAACAAATTCGTCTAAATTGATGAAGAAATTTGAGTTTTTTACATTTTTTATTGAAAGCCTTTTATAGCAGAAAAAAATGTTTATTTTTTTATTTTTTTTTTGTTTTATAACCACATAAGCCCCGGAGGATTTGGCTGCTCAATGACCAGGGCCTATTTTGCGATTCGGCACTGCGTGACTTTAATGGACAATTGCGCGGTCGTGCGACGCTGTACCCAAATTAAATCAACACCCTTTTTTTCCCACAAACAGAGCTTTCTTTTGGTGGTATTTGATCACCTGTGCGATTTTTACTTTCTGCGCTATAAACAAAAAAAGAGCGACAATTTTGAAAAAATAACAATATTTTTCACATTTTTTTATATGAAATTCCCCAAAAAAAAGTGTAAAAATCAAAATTTTTTTACATTTTTGGCCAATTTGTTTTTTGCTACATATGTTCGTAAAAAAAAATCGCAATAAGCGTATTTTGATTGGTTTGCGCAAAAGTTATTGCGTTTACTAACTAAGGGAAAGATTTATGTCATTTTTATTGTTTTTTTTAATGAGTAATGGCGGCGATCTGCGATTTTTTTTGCGGGACTGCGACATTGCGGCGGACAGATCGGACCCTTGACTGACAGTTTCTACACTTTTGGGGTTACCAGTGACATTACTACAGTAATCAGTGCTATACATATACACTGTTACTGTAAAAATGACACTGGCAGGGAAGGGGTTAACTTTATTGGTGATGCAGGGGTTAAGTGTGTCCCTAGGGGCGGGATTCTAACTGTAAAGGGGTGTGGCTAGTTATGTAACCACAGAGACATACGATCCTACATAGCAGGATTGTATGATCTCTGCAGTTACACCAGGGGGAATGACAGACGGCTTTGTTTACATCACCTGTCTGCCTTTCTACCTCTGCAGCGGGAGATCACGAGTGACCGGCGGACATCGGAGCCGCCGGTCACTCGCGCGGGAATGTTAGGGAACGAGCGGGGGCGGCACGCGCTCGCCCCCTAGAGGCTCTCGGGCGAGCGGCGTAGTACTACGTCACTTTGCCCAGGAGGGGCTGACTGCCGCAGTAAATATACTGTAGGTGGTCGGCAAGTGGTTGGTTAACCACTTTCAGACCAGAGGATTTGGCTGCTCAATGACCAGGACCTATAGCGCGAAAAATAAAAATCACACAGGTGATCAAATACCACCAAAAGAAAGCTCTGTTTGTGGGGAAAAAAGGACATCAATTTTATTTAGGCGCAGCGTCGCACGACCGCGCAATTGTCAGTTAACTACTTGTGGACTGCCTATCACAGACATACTGCGGCAGGCTGGCTCGGCTGCATGAACCGTTGCATGAGTACGTCGGTCCGTGGGGGCGCCCCCATCAGCTCATTTCCTACTGTTACAACCTCTTGTAACACCTGCCCCACCCCATTAGATTGTAAGCTCTTCTGAGCAGGGCCCTCTTAAACCTCTTGTATTTTATTGTATTGTAACTGTATTGTCTCCCTCTAACATTGTAAAGCGCTGCGTAAACTGCTGGCGCTATAGAAATCCTGAATAATAATAATAAAGTGAGGAAGCCGCTCCACGGGACCAGCGGCCGCGATCGCTCCCTGCTGAGAGAGAAGGACGGTCGGATGTTGTAAACACAGCTGACCGTTCTTCTCCCTGCAATGATCACAGAGCTCCTTCTATATAGGAACACATGTCTCTATGGTCATTTCAGAAGTCCCTCCCACATACAGTTAGAAAACACTCCCCTAGGTTCACACAACCCTTTGATCGCCCCTGGGTTAACCCCTTCCCTGCCAGTGACAGTGCATATTTTTAGCACTGATTACTGTAGTAATGTCACTGGTCCCCTTAAAAGTGTCAGTTAAGGGTCCAATCTGTCCGCCGCAATGTCGCAGTCCCACTAAAAATCGCAGATCGCCGCCATTACTAGTACAAAAATAAATAAAAATAACATAAATCTTTCCCCTAGTTTGTAGACGCAATAACTTTTGCGCAAACCAATTAAAGTACGCTTATTGGGATATTTTTTACCAAAATTATGCAGCAGAATACAAAAAACTTTGATTTTTTTTACTGGGAATGTTATTTAGCAGAATGTGAAAAATATACAAAATGAAAATCGCACAGGTGATCAAATACCACCAAAAGAAAGCTCTGTTTGTGGGGAAAAAAAAGGACGTCAAATTTGTTTGGGTACAGCGTCGCACGACCGCGCAATTTTCCGTTACAGTAACGCAGTGCCGAATCGCAAAAAAAAATGGCTTGGTCATTAAGGGGGAAAATCTTCCGGTCCAGAAGTGGTTAAAGTAGCGCAATGCCCTATCGCAAATATAAAATGGCCTGGTCATGAAGGGGGGTACATTTTCCGGAGGGCGGGTGGTGGTTATGGATTGTTTTGGTCTTGAAGGACAAATCTTCATATTTTTATTTCCATATATTTTCTACATTTGATTTATGATTTGTTTATCTTTATTTTTCCTCCTCTTTGCCCTTTATCCTGGTTGCTAGGCAACGGGCCGCGACTACCCTGTACAGTGTTTACGTTCCGGTCACCCCGCCCTGCGTGATGACATCACCTCTGTGCGCCGCAACTTTCCCTGGCAAGATGGCCCCGGCTGCTTGCGTTCCACGGTGGAACGCATTCAGTGATTAATGCGGCGCCCCGGTGGACATGGCGCTGGGTTTGCGGAGCATTGGTCTGCTTTCTTCTCTCCCCGTATTGGAGGGTTGGAATTTGGGGACTAGAGGCTGTTTCGTGCCCTATTCCCAGTGGTGATGTCACTTCCGGGATAGGCCAGGAATAGGGAGGGGGGAGGTGTGGGGGATCCATGATCCTGGCTGGAAGGACGAAGAGCTCCAGGGAAATGTTTTGTTATTCTGGAGCTCCTCTCTGTTAGTGTTGCAGGTATGAAGGTTCCATTGTTATTATTTCCTTGATTCTGGTTCCCCAGTCCTTTTCTACGCCTGCGTATCCCACAGATTCGCCTTTTTTGGGGGGCGCATTTCTTATCGGGCCGCCATGTTTATTAGCTGCCTTTGGGGTGCGATGACCAATGGCCCCGCGAGTGTCACCTAAGTTTTCTCACGTATTTTGGGAACGTGCAGTTCTGCGTATGCTCCCGGAATGCGAGGACGCGGTTGGGTCCTTCGGCTGCATCCACATCCGGGGTTGTACAAAAAAAAAAACAGGCGGGGGGCCGCTAACTTTTAATGGCGCCCCAATTGCAGCCAGGAAATGCGGGTCTTAATTTTTGCATGCAGTACAATGTGTGACCGTCCCACGGTGGAAGACGCACCCAAAAAAGGTGCGCGAGCTTCTTTGGTGCATTTCTCCTGCATAGAGGTGGGGGAGGGAAGGCTCATTGATGGAGGTGGGGAGGGAAGGCTCATTGATGGAGGTGGGGAGGGAAGGCGCATCGATGGAGGTGGAGGAGGGAAGGCTCATTGATGGAGGCGGGGAGGGAAGGCTCATTGATGGAGGCGGGGAGGGAAGGCTCATTGATGGAGGCGGGGAGGGAAGGCTCATTGATGGAGGTGGGAAGGGAAGGTTCATTGATGAAGGTGGGGAGGGAAGGCTCATTGGTGGAGGTGGGGGGGAGGCTCATTGATGGAGGTGGGGAGGGAAGGCTCATTGATGGAAGTGGGGGAGGGAAGGCTCATTGATGGAGGTGGAGAGGGAAGGCTCATTGATTGAGGAAGGAAGGGAAGGCTCATTGATGAAGGTGGGGAGGGAAGGCTCATTGATGGAGGTGGTGGAGGGAAGGCTCATTGATGGAGGTGGAGGAGGGAAGGCTCATTGATGGAGGTGGGGAGGGAAGGCTCATTGATGGAGGTGGGGAGGGAAGGCTCATTGATGGAGGTGGGGAGGGAAGGATCATTGATGGAGGTGGGGAAGGAAGGCTCATTGATGGAGGTGGAGGAGGGAAGGCTCATTGATGGAGGTGGGGGAGGGAAGGCTCATTGATGGAGGTGGGGGAGGGAAGGCTCATTGATGGAGGTGGAGAGGGAAGGATCATTGATGGAGGTGGGGAGGGAAGGCTCGTTGATGGAGGTGAGGAGGGAAGGCTCATTGATGGAAGTGGGGAGGGAAGGCTCATTGATGGAGGTGGTGGAGGGAAGGCTCATTGATGGAGGTGGGGGAGGGAAGTCTCATTGATGGAGGTGGTGGAGGGAAGGCTCATTGATGGAGGTGGGGGAGGGAAGTCTCATTGATGGAGGTGGGGGAGGGAAGTCTCATTGATGGAGGTGGGGAGGGAAGGCTCATTGATGGAGGTGGGGGAGGGAAGGCTCATTGATGGAGGTGGAGAGGGAAGGCTCATTGATGGAGGTGGGGAGGGAAGGCTCATTGATGGAGGTGGGGAGGGAAGGCTCATTGATGGAGGTGGGGAGGGAAGGCTCATTGATGGAGGTGGGGAGGGAAGGCTCATTGATGGAGGTGGGGAGGGAAGGCTCATTGATGGAGGTGGGGGAGGGAAGGATCATTGATGGAGGTGGGGAAGGAAGGCTCATTGATGGAGGTGAGGGAGGGAAGGCTCATTGATGGAGGTGGGGAGGAGAGAAGGCTCATTGATGGAGGTGGGGAGGAGAGAAGGCTCATTGATGGAGGTGGGGAGGAGAGAAGGCTCATTGATGGAGGTGGGGGAGGGAAGGCTCATTGATGAAGGTGGGGAGGGAAGGCTCATTGATGGAGGTGGGGGAGGGAATCGCTCATTGATGGAGGTGGGGAGGAGAGAAGGCTCATTGATGGAGGTGGGGAGGGAAGGCTCATTGATGGAGGTGGGGAGGAAAGGCTCATTGATGGAAGTGGGGAGGGAAGGCTCATTGATGGAGGTGGGGAGGGAAGGCTCATTGATGGAGGTGGGGAGGGAAGGCTCATTGATGGAGGCGGGGAGGGAAGGCTCATTGATTGAGGAAGGAAGGGAAGGTTCATTGATTGAGGAAGGAAGGGAAGGTTCATTGATGGAAGTGGGGGAGGGAAGGCTCATTGGTGGAGGTGGGGGGGAGGCTCATTGATGGAGGTGGGGAGGAAAGGCTCATTGATGGAAGTGGGGAGGGAAGGCTCATTGATGGAGGCGGGGAGGGAAGGCTCATTGATTGAGGAAGGAAGGGAAGGTTCATTGATGGAAGTGGGGGAGGGAAGGCTCATTGGTGGAGGTGGGGGGGAGGCTCATTGATGGAGGTGGGGAGGGAAGGCTCATTGATGGAAGTGAGGAGGGAAGGCTCATTGATTGAGGAAGGAAGGGAAGGCTCATTGATGGAGGTGGAGGAGGGAAGGCTCATTGATGAAGGTGGGGAGGGAAGGCTCATTGATGGAGGTGGTGGAGGGAAGGCTCATTGATGGAGGTGGAGGAGGGAAGGCTCATTGATGGAGGTGGGGAGGGAAGGCTCATTGATTGAGGTGGGGAGGGAAGGTTCATTGATGGGAGTGGGGAGGGAAGGCTCATTGATGGAGGTGGGGAGGGAAGGCTCATTGATGTAGGTGGGGAGGGAAGGCTCATTGATGGAGGTGGGGAGGGAAGGCCCATTGATGGAGGTGGGGAGGGAAGGCTCATTGATGTAGGTGGGGGAGGGAAGGCTCATTGATGGAGGTGGGGAGGGAAGGCCCATTGATGGAGGTGGGGAGGGAAGGCTCATTGATGTAGGTGGGGGAGGGAAGGCTCATTGATGGAGGTGGGGAGGGAAGGCTCATTGATGGAGGTGAGGGAGGGAAGGCTCATTGATGGAGGTGGGGAGGAGAGAAGGCTCATTGATGGAGGTGGGGAGGGAAGTCTCATTGATGGAGGTGGGGGAGGGAAGGCTCATTGATGAAGGTGGGGAGGGAAGGCTCATTGATGGAGGTGGGGGAGGGAATCGCTCATTGATGGAGGTGGGGAGGGAAGGCTCATTGATGGAGGTGGGGAGGAGAGAAGGCTCATTGATGGAGGTGGGGAGGGAAGGCTCATTGATGGAGGTGGGGAGGAAAGGCTCATTGATGGAAGTGGGGAGGGAAGGCTCATTGATGGAGGTGGGGAGGGAAGGCTCATTGATGGAGGTGGGGAGGGAAGGCTCATTGATGGAGGCGTGGAGGGAAGACTCATTGATTGAGGAAGGAAGGGAAGGTTCATTGATTGAGGAAGGAAGGGAAGGTTCATTGATGGAAGTGGGGGAGGGAAGGCTCATTGGTGGAGGTGGGGGGGAGGCTCATTGATGGAGGTGGGGAGGAAAGGCTCATTGATGGAAGTGGGGAGGGAAGGCTCATTGATGGAGGTGGGGAGGGAAGGCTCATTGATGGAGGTGGGGAGGGAAGGCTCATTGATGGAGGCGGGGAGGGAAGGCTCATTGATTGAGGAAGGAAGGGAAGGTTCATTGATGGAAGTGGGGGAGGGAAGGCTCATTGGTGGAGGTGGGGGGGAGGCTCATTGATGGAGGTGGGGAGGGAAGGCTCATTGATGGAAGTGAGGAGGGAAGGCTCATTGATTGAGGAAGGAAGGGAAGGCTCATTGATGGAGGTGGAGGAGGGAAGGCTCATTGATGAAGGTGGGGAGGGAAGGCTCATTGATGGAGGTGGTGGAGGGAAGGCTCATTGATGGAGGTGGAGGAGGGAAGGCTCATTGATGGAGGTGGGGAGGGAAGGCTCATTGATTGAGGTGGGGAGGGAAGGTTCATTGATGGGAGTGGGGAGGGAAGGCTCATTGATGGAGGTGGGGAGGGAAGGCTCATTGATGTAGGTGGGGAGGGAAGGCTCATTGATGGAGGTGGGGAGGGAAGGCCCATTGATGTAGGTGGGGGAGGGAAGGCTCATTGATGGAGGTGGGGAGGGAAGGCTCATTGATGGAGGTGGTGGAGGGAAGGCTCATTGATGGAGGTGGTGGAGGGAAGGCTCATTGATGGAGGTGGGGGAGGGAAGGCTCATTGATGGAGGTGGGGGAGGGAAGGCTCATTGATGGAGGTGGAGAGGGAAGGCTCATTGATGGAGGTGGGGGAGGGAATCGCTAATTGATGGAGATGGGGAGGGCAGGCTCATTGATGGAGGTGGGGAGGGAAGGCTCATTGATGGAGGTGGGGAGGGAAGTTTTATTGATGGAGTTGGGGAAGGAAGGCTCATTGATGGAGGAGGGGGAGGGAAGGCTCATTGATGGAGGTGGTGGAGGGAAGGCTCATTGATGGAGGAGGGGGAGGGAAGGCTCATTGATGGAGGAGGGGGAGGGAAGGCTCATTGATGGAGGAGGGGGAGGGAAGGATTATTCATGGAGGTGGGGAGGGAAGGCTCATTGATGGAGGTGGTGGAGGGAAGGCTCATTGATGGAGGGGGGGGAGGGAAGTTTTATTGATGGAGGAGGGGGAGGGAAGGCTCATTGATGGAGGTGGGGGAGGGAAGGATTATTGATGGAGGTGGGGAGGGAAGGCTCATTGATGGAGGAGGGGGAGGGAAGGCTCATTGATGGAGATGGGGAAGGAAGGCTCATTGATGGAGGTGGGGAGGGGAAGGCTCATTGATGGAGGTGGGGAGGGGAAGGCTCATTGATGGAGGTGGGGAGGGAAGGCTCATTGATGGAGGTGGGGAGGGGAAGGCTCACTGATGGAGGTGGGGGAAGGAAGGATAATTGATGGAGGTGGGGGGAAGTAAGGCTCATTGATGGAGGTGGGGAGGGAATCGCTCATTGATGAAGGTGGGGAGGGAAGACTCATTGATGGAGGTGGGGAGGGAAGGCTCATTGATGGAGGTGGGGAGGGAAGGCTCATTGATGGAGGTGGGGAGGGAAGACTCATTGGTGGAGGTGGGGGGGAGGCTCATTGATGGAGGTGGGGAGGGAAGACTCATTGATGGAGGTGGGGGAAGGAAGGATAATTGATGGAGGTGGGGAGGGAAGGCTCATTGATGGAGGTGGGGGAGGGACTTGTTTTTTCCAGTTTTCTTTCAAGGCCTTCCCATCTCTGGTTCTGAGATAGGCAGAAACAGGTGTGGGGGGGGGGGGGGGGGTTCGGCTGGGTTTATAAACCTAGATGAAGGGTGGAACATAAACCCCTTTCCCATCCAATTGGGAGGACGGTGGGCCTCAACATTGGTGACATTTTTTTTTGGAGATCCTCCTCATTATATGGGTGTAATCCTGGTATGAAGATTTTTTTTTTTTTTTTTCCCCTACTCTGGTTGATCTATAGACACTCGGGCCTCGTTCACACAGGTGTACTATAGTGTATAGTGTACAGCTATGTGAGGGCCACGTTTGTCCACCGTGTGCGTTCAGTACTGTTCAGTTGCACAGCTACTGTGTCCTATTTGACACGAATGGGAATTTTTGCACGGGGATGCACAGAATGATTGTGCATTCCCATGTGGGCAAACACAGCCCTAGCATGGGCGTATGCTATGATACACCCATATGAACGAGGCCTTACTCAGCCATTTCCATTCATTTTCTAGGTTTTCTACTTGCTGGGATGGGGACGAGGGGGGGGGGGGGGGGATATGCACATGTGTATCCTGTAATCCTGTTTTATGATCATACTGACATTTTGGGTATGAAGTCCACCCCCCATATACAGACTTATGTTTTTGTAATATGTTTCAAGGCTGTCCCCTGAAGACGTCCGCTGTAGACGAAACAAGTCAATGGGAGGCCCCACATTTTGAGTGTGAAATTCACCACCTGACTGTTCATACAGACTTATGTTTGATACAATGTTAGGTTGGAGTTTGTCATTGTGTATTTATCATTTCAGGTTATTACAGATGTGCTGAAAGAAGAAAAAAATGGGCAAGGGTAAGGATCTAAGTGACTTTGACAAGGGCCAGATTGTAATGGCGAGACGACTGGGTCAGAGCATCGCCGAAACTGCCGCTCTTGTGGGATGTTCCCGGTCTGCAGTGGTTGGGATCTACCAAAATTGCTTACAGGAGGGAGAACCAGTCAACCGGCGCCAGGGTCATGGGCGCCCAAGGCTCATTGATGGAGGTGAGGAGCAAAGGCTGGCCGATGTAGTCCAATCTAATAGAGGAGCTACTGGATCTGAAATTGCTGAGAAAGTGAGTGCTGGTTCCCATAGAAAGGTGTCAGAACACACAGTGCATCGCAGTTTGTTGCGCATGGGGATGCGTAGACGGAAATCGGTCAGGGAGCCCATGCTGACCTACAGCCAAAGGCGACTACAATGGGCACACGAGTATGAGAACTGGACTACGGAGCAATGGAAGAAGGTGGCCTGGTCTGATGAATCGCGCTTCTTTTTACATGATGTGGATGGGCGGATGTGTGTGCGTCGTGTACCCGGGGAAGAGGTGGCTTCAGGAGTCGGCGGAGGCAGTGTGATGCTTTGGGCAATGTTCTGCTGGGAAACCTTGGGTCCTGCCATTCATGTGGATGGAAGTACAACCTACCTAAACATTGTTGCTGACCAAGTACACCCCTTCATGCAAACGGTATTCCCCGATGGCAGTGGCCTCTTTCAGCAGGCCAATGCACCCTACCACACTGCAAAAATGGTTCAAGAATGGTTTGAGGAACACAGCGACGAGTTTGAGGTGTTGACTTGGCCTCCAGGTTCTCCAGATCTCAATCCAATTGAGCATCTGTGGGATGTGCTGGAAAAACAAGTCCAAATCAAGGAGGCCCCACCCCGCAACTTGCAGGACCTAAAGGACCTGCTACTGACAAATTGGTATCAGATACCACAGCATACCTTCAGAGGTCTAGTGGAGTCCATGCCTAGACGGGTCAGGGCGGTTTTGGCTGCAGAAGGGGGACCTACTCAATATTAGGCAGGTGGTCATAAAGTTATGGCTGTAACATCAACGATAGAAAAAGTGTTCTACAGGATTAGCCATTGGGCTGTTTAATTAAGTCCTTCACAAGATGTTCTACACGTGGAACTTTTACCTACCGGTATTAAACACAAAAAAAAAATCTTTTTTCCAGTTTTTTTTATTATAAAATATTATTTGTGTAAATACAATTTGATATGTTGTCTCATATATATATATATATATATATATAGATTTTTTTTTTTCTTCTGTGGTAATTGGCTGGTGTTAATATGCGGGACTACCTCATTTTAATTTGTACTTTTTGCTGTAGATTTTAGCTGTGCAGTCTGCCCATCAGTTGCCTGATTACATTTTTATCAGACCTGCCTCTAGAACAGTAATCAAGCAACTGATTAGCACAGGTAATGCCTGCTCCATCTAGTGGCCAGCAGGGAGAAACATGCTTATGTAAAGGGATACTAAGGATGTGTTCTTTTACATAAAGTCTGTTACCATCCAGTGGCCAGCAAGGAAGAACATGCTTGTCTAAAGGGATACCAAAGGATGTGTTCTTTCACTTCTATTTTCTGCTCTCAGTTCAGCTGAATGGGTGGCTACAAAGAGACCTATATTGAGAGAGCAGAATGAATTGTAGGAAGAACAATTCTCTGCTGGCTGCTCCTGAAGGTCAGCAGGGTAGCTCTCAGGCAGGGAGATGAGTCTTACAAGGGGCACTGTAGAAAAGAAGGTAAGACCCAGCAGCTGGGAGGATGCCGACACCCGCAGTAGGCAGAGATGATGCAGAATATGGCCAGCAGGAAAGAGCCGGAGTGGTGACATCAAGGTCAGGAGCCAAGCCAAGGTCATATACAGTATAGATGGTCAGTAGGATTGAAGATGACAGAGTGGTCAGGAGCCAAAGCCAGGGTCCTACCGGGGTGGTCAGTAGGATTGAAAATAATAGAGAGGTCAGGAGCCAAGCTGAGGTCATAGATGGGTGGTCAGTAGGATTAAAGATAACAGAGCGGTCAGGGTTGTACCAGGGTGGTCAGTATTATAGAAGACACCAGCATGGTCAGTATTATGGAAGACACCAGCGTGGTCAGCCAAAAGTCTTTCTCTATACTTCCAGGGCCAGGGGCTCAAAATATTGCCAGCATTAGACCCAGGCAACTAGCATTTTGGGAACAGGACAACAATGAAGTAAAGAGACTTCCCTTGTGGCTGTGGTCCGAACAACCCTGAAGGTGGGGACAGGGAGTGCCAGGTACAAAGGGGCATGGATGCCGACAGACCTGTTCTCTGCTGGCTGCTCCTGAAGGTCAGTGGAGGAGCTCTCAGGCAGGGAGATGAGTCTTACAAAGGACACTAGAAGAGTGGGCGGGAAAGAGCAGGAATCTCCTATTTGTCAATCAGTCCTTGCAGTCATTGGTGGGCGGGATAGACTGGCAGTCTCATTGCTGTCAATTAGTTCTTGCAGTCATTGGGGGGGGGGGGGCAGAGCAAGAATCTCCTTGCTGACAACTGGGATTCTCCTTGCTATTAATCAGCCCTTGCAGTCATTGGTAGGCGGGATACACTACGAATCTCCTTGGTGTTAAATAGCCTTTGGCAGTCATTGGTGGGGGGACAGTACAGGAATCTCCTTGCTATCAATCAGCCCTTGCAGACATTGATGGGTGGGATAAACTGGGAATCTCCTTGGTGTTAATCAGCCTTTGGCAGTAATTAATGGGACGAATTGGGAATCTGTCAATTGGCCCTTGAATTTGCAGTCCTTGGTGGGAGGGACAGACTAGGAATCTCCTTTCTGTCAACTGGGAATCTCCTTGCTATCAATCAGCCCTTGCAGTCATTAATGGGTGGGATACACTGGGAATCTCCTTGGTGTTAATAAGCCTTTGGCAGCCATTGGTAGGAGGGACAGATTGGGATTCTCCTTGCTGTCAATTGGCTCTTGCAGTCATTGGTGGGTGGGACAGAGCAAGAATCTCCTTGCTGTCAATTGGCCCTTGCAGTCATTGGTGGGGGGGGGGGGACAAACTGGGATTCTCCTTGCTATCAATCAGCCCTTGCAGTCATTGGTGGGCGGGTACACTGGGATTCTCCTTGGTGTTAATCAGTCTTTGGCAGTCATTGGTGGGGGGACAGTACAGGAATCTCCTTGCTGTCAATTGGCTCTTGTGGTCATTGGTGGGCGGGACAGAGCGGGAGTCTGCACACCGCTGCTCCTCCCACTGTGCAAAGCTGTGAAGTCATTATATCTCCGCTCAAAGAAAATTAGAAATGGACTGAAACTGAAAATCCGGGATGTACTTGGCTGGAAACCAAAACAGAAATGGACATTTTTTTTTAAAGAGGCGTTGCGGCCGCCTGTGATAAAGATTAAAGTCAGCAGCTACAATAAGTGTAGCTGACTTTTAAATAACAGCCAATCACCTGTCCCAGGATCCAGCGGTGTGCTCACCCTCGGCGGGGATCACCCGCTCACTTCAGTTCCCTGGCATCTTCACTATGGACACCTGGTTGTGACAGCTTGTGGCTTCACAGCCGGGTGTCCACTGTGCATGTGCGAGACACTCTGCGCATTGTAAGAGGTGGATGCAGTCTTCTGGGACCTGTCAGTGCCCCAGAAGACTGCAGGGGAAGGGAGGCAGGAGAACTTCTGTTGCCGAGCGCCGCGGCAGTGGGAAGCGGGGGTACCTGTCAGAAAGGAGCGGGGCACAAGTCCTTAACCACTTAAGCCCCGGAGGATTTGGCTGCTCAAAGACCAGGGGGGATTTTGTGATTCAGCACTGCGTGATTTTAACTGACAATTGCGCGGTCATGCGACGCTGTACCCAAATAAAATTGACCTCCTTTTTTTTCCCACAAACAGAGCTTTCTTTTGCTGGTATTTGATCACCTGTGCGATTTTTACTTTTTGCGCTATAAACAAAAAAAGAGCGACCATTTTGAAAAAATAACAATATTTTTCACATTTTTTTTTATATGAAATTCCCCCCCAAAAAAAGAAAATGTAAAAATCAAAATTATTTAACATTTTAGGCCAATTTGTTTTCTGCTACATATTTTTGGTAAAAAAAAAAAATTGCAATAAGCATATTTTGATTGGTTTGCGCAAAAGTTATTGCGTTTACTAACTAAGGGAAAGATTTCTGTCATTTTTATTGTTTTTTTTTCTTAACAAATAATGGCGGCGATCTGAGATTTTTTTTTTTTTTTGCGGGACTGCAACATTGCGGCGGACAGATCGGACCCCTGACTGACATTTTTGGCACTTTTGGGGGAACCAGTGACATTACTACAGTAATCAGTGCTATAAATATTCACTGTCACTGTAACAATGACACTGGCAGGGAAGGGGTTAACTTTATTAGTGATGCAGGGGTTAAATGTGTCCCTAGGGGCGTGATTCTAACTGTAAAGGGGTGTGGCTTTTCATGTAACCACAGAGACATACGATCCTACATAGCAGGATCGTATGATCTCTGCAGTTACATCAGGGAGAATGACAAGCGGCTTTATTTACATCACCGCCTGCCTTTCTCCCTCTCCAGCGGGAGATCGCGAGTGACCGGCGGACATCGGAGCCTCCAGTCACTCGCGAGGGAACCTCAGTGAACGAGCGGGGGCGGGAGTTCGCCTCCGGCGGCGCGCACTCACCCCCTACAGACTCCTGGGCGAGTGACGTATATATAAGTCACTTTGCCCAGGAGGGGCTGACTGCCGCAGTAAATGTTCTTGCGGTGGTCGGCAAGCGGTTAAAGCAGAACTTCCCCTTGGGTGGTGTTTAGCTTTAAATGTTATTAATGTGGCAGGCGTTTTTGAATTGAAGTTAATGGGATGTGATTTTGCATTGAAGTCAATAGAGGGCATTTTTCCATTGAAATCAATAGGACGTGATTTTTGAATTGAAGTCAATAGAGGGCATTTTTTTTTTGCACTGAAGTCAATAGGACGCGATTTTTAAGTTGAAATCACTATAGGGGGTGTTTTGCATTGAAGTCAATGGGATGAGAGTTTTGCAATGGGACGCGATTTTGCATTGAAATCAATAGGGGCCGTTTTTGTATTGAAGTTAATGAGAAACAATTTTGCATTGAAGGACACAGCACACCATTACCGGCAAAACGCTGATAACCTTTTTTTTTTCGGCTGCCGAAATATCGGTGCATCCGTATCCATGTGCCATCACCAATCCAACCACATAAACAGCCCACAGCCTTACACAGGGTTCCCCCGTGCTCCGAGGTGTTGAATGGAGTGGTGTGAGAACAAAACAGATGGTTCAGTGCCTTGTAAAAGTATTCACACCCCTTGAAATTTTCCACATTTTTTTCATGTTACACCCAAAACCGTAAATGTATTTTATTGGGATTTTATGTGATAGACCGACACAAAGTGGCCATAATTGTGAAGTGGAAGGAAAATGATACAAATAAATCTGTGAAAAGTGTGGCTGCATTTGTATTCACCCCCCTTTACTCTGATACCCCCTAACTAAAATCTAGAGGAACCAATCGCCTTCAGAAGTCACCTCATTAGTAAATAGAGTCCACCTGTGTGTAATGTAATCTCAGTATAAATACAGCTGTTCTGTGAAGCCCTCAGAGGTTTGTTAGAGAACCTTGGTGAACAAACAGCATCATGAAGGCCAAGGAACACAGCAGACAGGTCAGGGATAAAGTTGTGGAGAAGTGTAAAGCAGGGTTAGGTTATAAAAAAATCTCCCAAGCTTTGACCATCTCACGGAGCGCTGATCAATCCATCATGGGAAAATGGAAAGAGTATGACACAACTGCAACCCTACCAAGACATGGCCGTCCACCTAACCTGACCAGCCAGGCCCCTACCAAGACATGGCCGTCCACCTAAACTGACCGGCCGGGCCCCTACCAAGACATGGCCGTCCACCTAACCTGACCAGCCAGGCCCCTACCAAGACATGGCCGTCCACCTAAACTGACCGGCCGGGCCCCTACCAAGACATGGCCGTCCACGTAAACTGGCCAGCCGGGCCCCTACCAAGACATGGCCGTCCACCTAAACTGACCGGCCGGGCCCCTACCAAGACATGGCCGTCCACCTAAACTGACCAGCCGGGCCTCTACCAAGACATGGCCATCCACCTAAACTGACCAGCCGGGCCTCTACCAAGACATGGCCGCCCACCTAAACTGACCAGCCGGGCCTCTAACAAGACATGGCCATCCACCTAAACTGACCAGCCGGGCCTCTACCAAGACATGGCCCTCCACCTAAACTGACCAGCCGGGCCTCTATCAAGACATGGCCGTCCACCTAAACTGACCAGCCGGGCCCCTACCAAGACATGGCCGTCCACCTAAACTGACTGGCCGGGCCCCTACCAAGACATGGCCCTCCACCTAAACTGACCAGCCGGGCCTCTATCAAGACATGGCCGTCCACCTAAACTGACTGTCCGGGCCCCTACCAAGACATGGCCGTCCACCTAAACTGACTGGCCGGGCCCCTACCAAGACATGGCCGTCCACCTAAACTGACCGGCTGGGCCCCTACCAAGACATGGCCGTCCATCTAAACTGACCGGCCAGACCCCTACCAAGACATGGCCGTCCACCTAAACTGACCGGCCAGGCCCCTACCAAGACATGGCCGTCCACCTAAACTGACCGGCCAGGCCCCTACCAAGACATGGCCGTCCACCTAAACTGACCGGCCGGACCCCTACAAGACATGGCCGTCCACCTAAACTGACCGGCCAGGCCCCTACCAAGACATGGCCATCCACCTAAACTGACTGGCTGGGCCCCTACCAAGACATGGCCGTCCACCTAAACTAACCAGCCGGGCCCCTACCAAGACATGGCCGTCCACCTAAACTGACTGGCCAGGCCCCTACCAAGACATGGCCGTCCACCTAAACTGACCGACCGGGCCCCTACCAAGACATGGCCGTCCACCTAAACTGACCGGCCGGGCAAGGAGAGCATTCATCAGAGAAGCAGCCAAGAGGCCCATGGGAACTCTGGAGGAGCTGCAGAGATCCACAGCTCAGGTGGGAGAATCTGTCCACAGGACAACTATTAGTCGTCACTCCACAAATCTGCCCTTTATGGAAGAGTGAGAAGAAAGCCATTGGTGGAAGAAAGCCATAAGAAGTCCTGTTTGCAGTTTGGGAGAAGCCATGTGGGGGGACACAGCAAACATGTGGGGGGAGGAGCTCTGCTCAGAGGAGACCAAAATTACACTTTTTGGCCTAAAAGTAAAATGCTATGTGTGAGGGAAAACTAACACTGCACATCACCCTGAGCACACCATCCCCACTGTGAAACATGGTGGTGGCAGCATCATGGTGTGGGGATGCTTTTCTCCAGCAGGGACAGGGAAGCTGGTCAGAGTTGATGGGAAGATGGATGGTAGAGCTGCACGATTAATCGTATGAAAATCGCGATCTCGATTCACCCCTCCTGACGATCTGAACCTGACATATGCTAGATTCTTTGCATAGCTGCAGAGAGAACAGCTGTGGGAAAAAAAAAAAAAAAAAAGCCTCCCGCAAACAAACGCCTATCAACATTAGTCTCCCAGTAACTATAAACAAAATGATTACATTGTATCTTTTCCTTCCCTCTGCCAGGGAGAAAGGAAGTTTAACCTCTTAAAGACTGGACCTTTTTCTGACACTTGTTGCCTGCAAGTTAAAATCAGCTTTTTTTTGCTAGAAAAGTACTTAGAACCCCAAACATTTTATATATTTTTTTAGCAGAGACCCTACAGAATAAAATGGCGATTGTTGTAATATTTTATGTCACACTGTATTTGCGCAGCAGTCTTTCAAACGCAATTAATAGACTTTAATGAATAAAAAAAAAAAAAGTAACAGTAAAGTTATCCCATTTTTTTTTGTTACACAGAGAATCGTGATCTTTATTCCAAGCTAAAAAAATTGTGATTCTCATTTTGGCCAGAATCGTGCAGCTCTAATGGATGGAGCCAAATACAGGGAAATCTTAGAAGAAAAGACTTGAGACTGGGGTGGAGGTTCACCTTCCAGCAGGACAACGACCCGAAACATCCAGCCAGAGCTACAATGGAATGGTTTCATGTGTTAGAATGGCCCAGTCACAGTCCAGACCTAAATCACATTGAGAATCTGTGGTAAGACTTGAAAATTGCTGTTCCCAGACGCTCTCCATCCAATCTGACAGAGAGGAGATATTCTGCAAAGAAGAATGGGCAGAAATGTCCTCTCTAGATGTGCAAAGCTGGTAGAGACATCCCCAAAAAGACTTGCAGCTGTAATTGCAGGGAAAGGCGGAGCTACAAAGTATTGACTCCGGGGGATGAATACAAATGCAGCCACACTTTTCACAGATTTATTTGCATCATTTTCATTCCACTTCACAATTATGGCCACTTTGTGTCGGTCTATCACATAAAATCCCAATAAAATACATTTACGGTTTTGGTTGTAACATGACAAAATGTGGGAAATTTAAGGGGGTGTGAATACTTTTTCAAAGCACTGTATCTTTGTTGCCCTTCTCTGAACTCTTTCCAGTTCCAGCACATCCCTCTTGTGCATTGGAGTCAATGGGACGCAATTTTGCATTGAAGACAATGGGACGCAGCATGCCATTATCGGTAAACGCTGATATCCCTATATTTCGGCAGATATATCGGTGCATTCCTTTCCATGTGCCAACACCAACCCAACCACATAAAACAGCCCTGTTTAGGGGGTGACTGCAGAGAATAGGACCTTACACAGGGCTCCCGTGCTC
The DNA here is from genome assembly GCF_965119305.1 of Pelophylax lessonae. Lineage (NCBI taxonomy): Eukaryota > Metazoa > Chordata > Amphibia > Anura > Ranidae > Pelophylax > Pelophylax lessonae. Next base: position 5,089,528 of record NC_138775.1, read on the forward strand.
TGAGGTGTTGAATGGAGTGGTGAGGGAACAATCAGAAGGTTGGGGTATCTCTGTAGGTTTGCATTAAATAGAGCCGTGTGGGCACAGAACATTTACTTTAAAGCATGGGGGGCATCAACCAGTCAATGGCAGCCATGTGATGGGTAGATTGCAACCCGCTATTCCACCGTCTGACCCCGCCTGTCACCTCCTTGACCTCAAATCAGAGGGGCAATGTGAATGCAGATCCAAGGGACAACCTAGGACCCTCTCTGACATCACATGACAGACCTGGCTGGAAGTACTTCCCTTAGTCTGCCTGGCAACCGAGGTTTGGAGAGTGAACTTTTACAGAGATGGGGGAGGTTGTGCTTTCAACTGAACTCCGAGTTACATTCTACTGACCTCAGCACCCTGCGTTACATGCTGCTGACCCCTGCACCCTGCGTTACATGCTACTGACCCCTGCACCCTGCGTTACATTCTACTGACCTCTGCACCCTGTGTTACAGGCTGCTGACCCCCTGCACCCTGTGTTACAGGCTGCTGACCCCTGCACCCTGTGTTACATGCTACTGACCCCTGCACCCTGCGTTACAGGCTACTGACCCCCTGCACCCTGTGTTACAGGCTGCTGACCCCCTGCACCCTGTGTTACAGGCTGCTGACCCCTGCACCCTGTGTTACATGCTGCTGACCCCCTGCACTCTGCCTTACATGCTGCTGACCGTTACCCTACTACTGACCTCCGAACCCTGCGTTACCCTACTACTGACCTCCGAACCCTGCGTTACCCAACTCCTGACCTCCGAACCCTGCGTTACCCAACTCCTGACCTCCGAACCCTGCATTACCCTACTCCTGACCTCTGAACCCTGTGTTACCCTACTACTGACCTCCGAACCCTGCGTTACCCTATTACTGACTTCCGAACCCTGCGTTACCCTACTACTGACCTCTGAACCCTGCCTTACCCTACTACTGACCTCCGAATCCTGCGTTACCCTACTACTGACCTCTGAATCTTGCGTTACCCTACTTATGACCTCCGAATCCTGCGTTACCCTACTACTGACCTCTGAACCTTGCGTTACCCAACTCCTGACCTCCGAATCCTGTGTTACCCTACTACTGACCTCTGAACCCTGCGTTACCCTACTACTGACATCCGAATCCTGCGTTACCCTACTACTGACCTCTGAACCTTGCGTTACCCTACTACTGACCTCCAAATCCTGCGTTACCCTACTACTGACCTCCGAATCCTGCGTTACCCTACTCCTGACCTCCGAGCCCTGCATTACCCTACTACTGACCTCCGAACCCTGCGTTACCCTACTACTGACCTCCGAACCCTGCGTTACCCTACTACTGACCTCCGAACCCTGCGTTACCTACTCCTGACCTCCGAACCCTGCGTTACCTACTCCTGACCTCCGAACCCTGCGTTACCCTACTACTGACCTCCGAATCCTGCATTACCTACTCCTGACCTCCGAATCCTGCATTACCCTACTACTGACATCTGAATCCTGCGTTACCCTACTACTGACATCCGAATCCTGCATTACCCTACTACTGACCTCCGAACCCTGCGTTACCCTACTACTGACCTCCGAATCCTGCATTACCTACTACTGACCTCCGAACCCTCTGTTGCTACTGACCCCTGAACCTTGCATTACTTACTCCTGACCTCTGAACCCTGCGTTACCTACTCCTGACCTCTGGGTTAACTACTCCTGACTAGGGATGATCGAACAGTTCGGGTCGACCAATCGGTTCGACCCGAACATTTACTGTTCGAAATTCGGCCGATTTCCGAACGTTTTGCTGAAAAAGTTTGGAATTCGGCAACCAGAACCGACCAAAATGCAATGGTTCAGGAAATGGGCTTTAAAAGCCCGTGATTGGACCAGAACCATTAGTAAAAGCCAATTGAGGGAGCAGGAGAATGCTAGGAATGTGATTGGAGTGACTAGGGGGTCCAGATGCCAATCAGTAGTGAATACGCCCCCCCAGTATATAAGATAGCCCCCGCCAAATCTCTAGCATTGTAATACAGGGATGTGGAAGAGAGTGGAAGCAGTTCTGTTACTTCTGCTACAAAGTGTCATTTAGCAATTATTAGTGTGAGGAAAGGGATATCTAGTGTAGTTAGGGTACTATTTTCCACTATAGTTAGATTCAATAATCTAGTTTCTGTAGGGAAAGTGTTAAGTGTAAGGGGACCGTAGTGTAGTGTAGGGTTAACTGACTGACTGCTATGGCAGGGTGACCAAACTCTTCCATGTCAGGGTGACCGCTATAGAGAAAAAAGATTGTTTGTATTAGAATTTTTAGTAGAGCAGGGATGTGGCTCCTTTATTTTCACACCCGGCTTTTTATTGCAGGCGTTTATTGGGCTTTTTTGTGGACGTGTTTGGAGGCAGGCATGACATCTGAACTTCTGTATAGGGGTATATATATATACACACACACTTATATGTATATATACACATACACACATATAGGTGTGAAAGTAGCGGAACCCTATGCCTGCGCTAATGAAATTATTTGCAGGCATATGGCTCCACTCCTATCACACCTATATATGTGTATGTGTATAAATACATATAAGTGTATGTGTATATATACCCCTATACAGAAGTTCAGATGTCATGCCTGCCTCCAAACACGTCCACAAAAAAGCCCAATAAACGGCTGCAACAAAAAGCCGGATGTGAAAATAGCGGAGCCCCATCCCTGCTCTACTGCAATTCTAATAGAAACGATCTTTTTTTTCTGGTTCTGGACATGCTACAGAGCTGAAACTTCACAGGTACACTTTTTAGACCCCCCAGACACTAAATCCAAAGAAATCTCATTTTTTTTTTCAATAATTTTTTCAATAATTGGCTATCAAAAATAAAAAATTTTAAGAACTTTTTTTTGTGTGATTCATAGTCCCTGGGGCATGACCCAGAACCCTAGGCACTTTTTAGGGACATTTATTGGGTTTTAGGGCTTCAAAATGGTGTTTTTTGATTACCGAAGTTCGGGTCCCATTGATTTCAATGGGGTTCTGGAATCCGAACCCGAACTTTCGGGAAGTTCGGGTGTTCTGGACGAACCAAACTTTTCAAAAGTTCGATCATCCCTACTCCTGACCTCCGAACCCTGCGTTACCTACTCCTGACCTCCGAACCCTGCGTTACCTACTCCTGACCTCCGAACCCTGCGTTACCTACTCCTGACCTCCGAACCCTGCGTTACCTACTCCTGACCTCCGAACCCAGCGTTACCTACTACTGACCTCTGAACCCTGCGTTACCTACTACTGACCTCTGAACCCTGCGTTACCTACTACTGACCTCTGAACCGTGGGTTACCTACTATGGACCTCTGAACCCTGTAAAACGGATCCTCCTTTTTGATGGGCCTTGCTGGGCTCCATGTTTTTGGGTAGATTTGCACCTCTCCAGTGCTGCCTATCGCTGCACAAAAGGCAACTGAATTTCAGGTCATAAAAGTGAAAAAACGAAGGGCAGCGTCCGCGGAATGAATGGAACTCACACAAGTTTATTACTCGCAGAACAATAAAAAAAGAAACCATGAAATGGGATTTCCCGGCCGGACACAATATGGAGTCACAGTAATGTAGACAAAATATAAGAATCATCTTCCCATCGGCACCCCTGGCCTGCAGACTGACGCTCTGGGCGCGTCTCCCCTCCCCCGGAACGGATGTCGCCGGGTAAACTTCTACATAAAAGTACATTTTACTACAAGTGAGGGATCGGCGTTACAGGAGCCCCTCCATCTCCTTCATGAACGCGTCGTACATATCGTCCTTGGTTTTCACCACCGCGTGTGATCCCAACTTGGGTCCCGCTTTGGGCACCGGCCGCGTCACCACTTCCTCCTCGGGTCTCTTCAGGGACTGAGCGGCGGTTGTGGTGGGTTTGTTCTCCCTGCGGACGCGGAGGGCGGTGGGGACGAAACGCGTAACTTCGGCTTTGGGGTTGGTGATCTGGGGTTTGGCGCTGATGGTTGCGGTGGCCTTCTTCTCAATGGTGGCCCCACTTTCGTCTGATTTGGGTCTCTGAATCAAGCTGGGAGGTGCACTCAGCACACCCGGGTTCGCCAGAGGGGTTGGTGGGTAGATGCCGGGGGGAGCAGTGCCAGGCGGAGGAACCATTGGGGGGCGCATCATAGGCCGGGGAGGAGGAGGCATTCCTGTAGGAGTAAAAGGAGAAAGGGACGTTAATAAAGTCATAACTTTACCTTGTAGCAAGTCCTCTCCTGTGTTGGAACACATCCCTAGTATCCCTCTAGACATGCATGTTCCTGATTAGTTGTGCAAGTGTAATCAAACACCTCAGTCACTGTACTGCGAAAGAACACATTCCCAACATCCCTTTAGATGTGCATTTTCCTGATTATTTGTGCAAGTGTAATCAAACATCTGTTGAGCAGATTGCACGGCTAAAGTCTACAGCACCCTGTGGTCAGCAAGGAGGACCATGCATGTCTAAAAAACAATTTGTGCTCTGTGGGGCTGGCGTCAGTCACTGTACTGTTGTTCTTGAGCATTAGATAAAAAGAAAACATCCCTAGCATCCCTTTAGAAGTGTATGTTAATGATTAGCTGTGCAATCTGCATATCAGTTGTTGGATTACCAGTGTAATCAAGCAAACGATGATCAGATTGCAGAGCATGCACGTCTAAAAAAATCTTTTGCTCCACCTTCTGTGTGTTCTTCGGGGTTGGCGTCAGTCACTGTACTGCCGTTTCCAAGCATTAGATCCCCAGCATCCCTTTAGACACGCATGTTCCTGATTAGCTGTGCAATTGTAATCAAGCAATGGATGAGCAGATTGCACAATTTAAGTATGCAGCACCCAGTGGTCAACAAGGAGGAGCATGCATATCTATATGGATGCTGGGGATGTCTTCTTCCATATAAGACTTATGCCCCGTACACACGTGCAGATTGTCGGCCGAAAAGATTCGGCCGATGACCGATCGGCCGATTTTCGGCTTGTTAGTATGATGCTTCCGACAGCCGACAGCGCACTTTCGGCCGAAAAGAATCTGTCATGCAAGCATTAAAATTTTTGTATGCCGACACCAGAGCGGTGGATTGTTCGCCAGTCAATACAGAATTCGGCCGACAGACCGCAGATTTGCAAGACTGGGCATGCTCAGAAAAGGAAAAACACAGGGAAAGTTAACCATCACATGACATCACTTCTGCAGTCGGCTGTAGTCAGCGGACAAAATTCTTGTGCAGTCTTTTGCACTTTTCAACAGACACCGACAGCCCTGGACATAAGACGGCCGTTTGTTAGGCCGACGATCTGCACGTGTGTACGAGGCATTAGACTCTTGAATGGGAAAGTTTAATTACAAGCACAGGCCAAACCAGCTGCTGACAAGGCCTGGACTTGTAATTACACTGGAAACCAGAATGACCCCCCTACCCAAACAATTCGTTTCTTGGCAGGCTGTCCCTTTATTTTCAAGCAACTGCGGAGTTAAGCTATGGAATAATTTCTTACAGAAGGGCCCCTCTACCCAACCAGAGGGGCCCCCCTACCCACCCACAGGGGCCCCCATACCCAACCACAGGGGCCCCTCTACCCAACCATACCCAACCAGAGGGGGCCACTACCCAATCAGAGGGGGCCACTACCCAACCAGAATGACCCCTACACAGTCATAACATTACAAGGTTCATTTGGTTTGTACTCCATTCACATTGTTTTTAACCAAGCCCTGATGAAGGGGACGTTTTGGACCCCCTGAAACATGTTGGCTGCTCTTTGGATTGTCCCCCTGACTTTCATTGGAATAAAGTGGTATCTGGAAGTCTTAACAGTGGTGTGGCACTTCAATTTCCAGTCGGAGCTCTGCTGTACAGGGATTGCAAGAGGCTGGCACCACATAAATGTACTTCCACTGCTTGTATTCATACTAATTACATTTATTAATGATTACAGAACTTCTTCTTTAATTTGGTGTCTTTTATATCTGCCAGCAGTTCAGCTTTAAATAATATTAAAGCCTTTTTTTGCAGCAGCATCCATACAGCTGTAAAATAATGAATGAATTATGTTGCCAATAGCTACTGCAAATATTCTCAGCTTCATACATAATGCTAGACACAGCATTACATCCTTTTAGAGCCACTGACAGGGAATAGTCAGCAACCGGCGTCCATCATAACACGTCACCTGAGAAAGAGGAGTTACCTGGAGGTGCTGGTGGGGGCAGGCGGGGTGGGGGGCCACGTGGAGGAGGACCTGGTGGTAAGCCTGGAGGTGGCCCTGGGGGAGGGCCAGGAGGTCGGCCCGGTGGAGGTCCTGGCGGTAACAGACGTGGTGGGGGGCCACGAAGACCCGGTGGTCTCAAGAATGGAGGCGCTCCTAAAACACAAATATGGGGTTCAGAGGAAGGATTAAACCACAGACAACAGTTGTGAGAACTGATAATTCTATATATAAAAAGAAAAAGGGTCAGAAAATATCAAACATTTATGGCTCATTCACTTTATTATTTACAGAACCAGAATGACTCCTACCCACCCAACCAGAATGACTCCTACCCACCCAACCAGAATGACTCCTACCCACCCAACCAGAATGGCACCTACCCAACCAAAATGACCCCTACCCACCCAACCAGGATGACTCCTACCCACCCAACCAGAATGACTCCTACCCACCCAACCAGAATGACTCCTAGCCACCCAACCAGAATGGCACCCACCCAACCAGAATGACTCCTAGCCACCCAACCAGAATGACTCCTAGCCACCCAACCAGAATGGCACCTACCCAACAAGAATGACTCCTACCCACCCAACCAGAATGGCGCCTACCCAACCAGAATGACTCCTACCCACCCAACCAGAATGACCCTTACCCACCCAACCAGAATGGCACCTACCCAACCAAAATGACCCCTACCCACCCAACCAGAATGACCCTTACCCACCCAACCAGAATGGCACCTACCCAACCAAAATGACCCCTACCCACCCAACCAGAATGACTCCTACCCAACCAGAATGACTCCTACCCACCCAACCAGAATGGCACCTACCCACCCCAACCAGAATGACTCCTACCCACCCAACCAGAATGGCACCTACCCAACCAGAATGGCACCTACCCACCCAACCAGCATGGCACCTACCCAACAAGAATGAATCCTACCCACCCAACCAGAATGGCACCCACCCAACCAGAATGACTCCTACCCACCCAACCAGAATGGCACCTACCCAACCAAAATGACCCCTACCCACCCAACCAGAATGACTCCTACCCACCCAACCAGAATGGCACCCACCCACCCATCCAGAATGGCACCCACCCAACCAGAATGACCCTTACCCACCCAACCAGAATGGCACCTACCCAACCAGAATGACTCCTACCCACCCAACCAGAATCTACATACTCTACTCTACTTTGGATCATGAAAGAGTGAGGCAGAGTGAGCCGTAGACACAGGAATTTTGTTTTATGATCTGTAGCACAGGCACAAGCGTTGGCAATGCTGCAGAGGATTGATGGACCAGCAGATCAGTGCCACCACTAACCAAGGAGAGGAAGTTGCTATATGGATAAACAGGTATATTCCTGAAAATTCAAATAATCAAAAGGCACACAATGGCTTCCCGCTTTACAAAGAGGACACTTACCTCGTACCTTCCCTAACCTCCTCTCCTTCACATATTACATTCAGCTGACTGCAGAACGGAACTCTTTAAAAGAAGAGAGACCTGTGATCTGTTCCTACAATCACCGGACCGAACGTATTACCTGGAGGCGGTCCAGGCGGCATTCCTGTAGGCGGTCCAGGAGGCCGTAGCGGTGGAACAGGCGGTGGACCAAGAGGAGGAGGTCCCGACATTATGGATGGCGGCATCTGCATCGGTGGGGGCGGGACGGTAACAGGCGGCGGTGCCGAAGACGCCTGTGCGGAGGAGGAGCTGGATTCTGTGCCCTCCCCTTTTGACTCTTCAGTCCGCTGCTCATTCTCCGGCTCAGACTCGTCCTCGGATGACGAGGGAGATGAATAATCTTCAGCTTCATGTTCATCGTCCTCCTCTGTCATCTCCTGACCTGCAAGAGTGAGAGACCCCCGGTCACATGACCTGCAGACCCGCATGGTGAAGATATTCAGTCATTAGGAGACATAATGCAGTCTAGAAGAAAATCCACTAATTTTATAATCATGTATGCTTGGCAGATATATCCTCCGCCAAAAACTAGGGTTATTGGCACTGTGCCAATAGGAAAAAAAATGCCCATAATGGCATGCTGCGTCCTATGACTCTAATGCAAAAATGCCCCGCCCCTTTAATTTCAATGCAAAAAAGCCCCTCTATGATTGATGCAAAAATGTGCCCCACATGACTTTGATGCAAAAATGCCCCCCCCCGACATTGATGCAAAAATGCCCCCCCCCCCTTGACTTCAATGCAACAAAAATGCCCCCTCCCCCCTTGACTTCAATGCAAAAATGCACACCCCCTTGATTTCAATGAAAAAACGTCCCCCTCTTGACTTCAATGCAAACCCCCCCCCCCCCCCGTTGGCTTCAATGTAAAAAACATTGGCCAAATTAAGTTTAACATTTTTTTTTAAAAAACTCTCCATTTCGGTTTGGTTTTTTGGCCAGGTGCATCCCCAATTTTCAGTTTAGATGCAGAATTTTTATTTCGGTTCACCATTACTTGGCAGGTTTGTGAGATCCCGGTCACATGACCGGTCAGAGTCACATAACTGGCTCTCCTCCAATGAGCCATACAATGCAGCCTGCATAGCCAATCAGAGTGTACCAGGGAGGAGGGAGTGCCCCTTATGGTGTACGGTGCCGGGAGGAATCCTTATGGCTATCGTTTCCCCACCAATTACAATCACCCGGCTTTGTTCATAACTGGAACTTATGGTAAAGATCAGAGTCACCTACCTGCCATCCGTAACATCATGGCCTGAAGGGGGGTGATGTCCTTCACCGACTTCTTCTTCCTCCTCTGGGTTTTATCTGAATTGTCAGAGAAGTGAACGTTGTGCCCTGAGGAGACAGAGACAGAGATGAGACCACACACAGACCCCGGGAGATCTGTATATAAGAGGAGACCACACACAGAGCACGAGAGATCTGTATATAAGATGAGACCACACACAGAGCACGAGAGATCTGTATATAAGATGAGACCACACACAGAGCACGAGAGATCTGTATATAAGATGAGACCACACACAGAGCACGAGAGATCTGTATATAAGATGAGACCACACACAGACCCCGGGAGATCTGTATATAAGATGAGACCACACACAGAGCACGAGAGATCTGTATATAAGATGAGACCACACACAGAGCACGAGAGATCTGTATATAAGATGAGACCACACACAGAGCACGAGAGATCTGTATATAAGATGAGACCACACACAGAGCACGAGAGATCTGTATATAAGATGAGACCACACACAGACCCCGGGAGATCTGTATATAAGATGAGACCACACACAGAGCCCGGGAGATCTGTATATAAGATGAGACCACACACAGAGCCCGGGAGATCTGTATATAAGATGATGACCGGTCCTCTTCTCACCTCCTTTCTTATCACCACCGCCACCTTTCTTCTCATCGTCCCGCTGGGCGTACTCCCCTTCATCCGTGTCCCGCCCATCCGACTGAATACTGTCACTGTCCTCATCGCTGCTCCCCTCCTCCTCCTTATCCTGCTCCATCTCATTGGGGTAACCCTCATCCTCACTGGAACTGGAGTCGTCGTGGCGACCTCGGTCACCTGCAAGGAACGCGGACAAGATGGAGAATGGCAGAAGTTACATACGATTGGGGGAAACATGGATCTACACACAAGATGAGGGCATTTTACAACAAAGTGCAGTTATATTTTTTGCCCACCTCCCCTGACCCGACCCCCCATCCCAGGCACTCCCCCGACCCCATCCCAGCTCCTCCCCTGAGCTGACCCCCCATCCCTTCCCCTGAGCCGACCCACCAATACAGCCCCTCCCCTGACCCCATCCCAGCCCCTCCCCTGACCCGACCCCCCATCCCAGGCCCTCCCGACCCCCATCCCAGTCCTTCCCCTGACCCGACCCCCCCATCCCAGCGCCTCCCCTGACCCGACCCCCCCATCCCAGCCCCTCCCCTGACCCGACCCCCCCCATCCCAGCCCCTCCCCTGACCCGACCCCCCCCATCCCAGCCCTTCCCCTGACCCAGCCCCCCCATCCCAGCCCCTCCCCTGACCCGACCCCCCATCCAGGCCCTTCCCCTGACCCGACCCCCCATCCCAGCCCTTCCCGACCCCCCCATCCCAGCCCCTCCCCTGACCCCCCCATCCCAGCCCCTCCCCTGACCCCCCATCCCAGCCCTTCCCCTGACCCCAACCCCCCATCCCAGCCCTTCCCCTGACCCCCCCATCCCAACCATTCCCCTGACCCGACCCCATCCCAGCCCCTCCCCTGACCCCCCCATCCCAGCCCTGACCCGACCCCCCCATCTCAGCCCCTCCCCTGACTCCCCCCATCCCAGCCCCTCCCCTGACCCTCATCCCAGCCCTTCCCCTGACCCGACCACCATTCCAGCCCTTCCCCTGACCCTCATCCCAGCCCCTCCCCTGACCCTACCCTCCTCCCAGCCCCTCCCCTGACCCGACCCTCCTCCCAGCCCCTCCCCTGACCCGACCCTCCTCCCAGCCCCTCCCCTGACCCTCCTCCCAGCACCTCCCCTGACCCGGCCCCCATCCCAGCCCTTCCCCTGACCCGACCCCCCATCCGAGCCCCTCCCTTGACCCGACCCTCCTCCCAACCCCTCCCCTGACCCGACCCCCAGCCCTTCCCCTGACCCAGCCCCCATCCCATCCCTTCCCCTGACTCGACCCCCCATCCCTTTCCGACCCGACCCCCCCATCCCAGCCCTTCCCTTGACCCGACCCCCCATTCCAGCCCTTCCCCTGACCCGACCCCCCATTCCAGCCCTTCCCCTGACCCGACCCCCCATTCCAGCCCTTCCCCTGACCCGACGCCCCCATCCCTTCCCTTGACCCGACCCCCCATACCAGCCCTTTCCCTGACCCGACCCCCCATCCTCACCTCTATCAGGGCTGTATCTCACATCGTCATCCTTCTTCCTCATAATGTTGTCCAAAGCAAAGCCCACTTTCCTCCCGTACATCTGCAGGACCTGGGGTGGGGGAGGACCTAGGGGCGGCCCAGGGGGTTTCTTGCCGGGTGGTAAGCGAGGAACGCCGTGCCCTGGTGGATAGGTCACAGATACGCCACGCCCCTGAGGTCTGCAAATAATATACATTTATAGACATGGCATACAAATCAGGAAGGGGGAGGGGCATTTATAATGTAGCTGTCAGAAGATTTCTGAGAGCTACAACCTACCGCTTAAATGGTCAGTAAAGCAAAAATGTTTTTTTATCTGTTTGTATTGTATTATCAATGTTTCTTCCATTACTGTATTCTTAGAGAGTAAATGCCTGGTTGATCCTATAATTTCCCACTATTTCCTTGTTCAGAGGGGCAACGCTATACCAGCCGATCCTCCATTTGTGCTGCTACTCACACGGCGCATGCTCCTCTGGGTGAAAGCCATACTCTGCCCAAGAGTTATATGAAAGAACACACCCCTGGGGTCCCTTTAGACGTGCATGCTCCTTACTACTGGCCACTGGATGTTGCAAACATTAGCTATGCAATCTGTTCCAGAAGCAGGTCTGATGGATTGCAATCAAGCAACTGATCAGCAGATTGCAAAGCTAAGGTATACATACACCACCCAGTGGCCAGCAGGGAGAAGCATAAACATCTAAAAGGGACCCCAGGGATGTGTTCTTTTATATAACACTTGGGCAGAGTACGGCTAAGGGGATGCCAGGGATGTTTTTTTTTTTTTTTTTTTTCTTCATTTAAAGCTCAACAGAGCTTCAGTATAAACTTAAAAATAAAATCTCCCTAAGTCAGGTTTTCAGCACCGCCTGAATTCTTCTTTGCAGGACTAATTCAGCCGCTGTCTGCTGAAAACGGGTCACAGGAGTGCAAAACGAACTGCAATCCTGTAATCCATAGGAAGCCAGGTAAGCTTTCCCCGTACTTCTCCTTTAACTACTTAAGCCCCGGAAGATTTTACCCCCTTCCTGACCAGGGCCTATTTTGGGATTCGGCACTGCGTGACTTTAATGGACAATTGCGCGGTCGTGCAACGCTGTACCTAAACAAATTTGGCGTCCTTTTTTCCCCCCACAAACAGAGCTTTCTTTTGGTGGTATTTGATCACCTGTGCGATTTTTACTTTTTGCGCTATAAACAAAAAAAGAGCGATATTTTGAAAAAATAACAATATTTTTCACATTTTTTATATGAAATTCCCCAAAAAAAATGTAAAAATCAAAATTTTTTTAACATTTTAGGCCAATTTGTTTTATGCTACCTATGTTTGGTAAAATGACACTGGCAGTGAAGGGGTTAACTGTGTCCTAGGGGCGTGTTTCTAACTGTGATTGGCTGTGGCTTGATGTGTAAGAACAGAGATCAACGATCCTACATAGTAGAACCCGTATGATCACCATTCTTACACAGGGGAGACTGAAAGGCGGCTTTGTTTACACTAGTTGCCCGCCTTTCTCCTGCCGTCACGGACAATCGCAAGTGACCGGCGGACATCGGGTCCGCCGGACACACGCGCGGGAGGGGTCCGTGACCGAGCGGGAGCGCGCATCCGGTGGCGCGCGCTCGCTCCCAAAACCCTCACAGGCTAGCGATGTAGACCTACGTCTATAGAAGCACTTTGGCAGGCCGAGGTGTGTAAGATGGGGTAAAATACAGGGGACGGGGTAAAATATGGGGGGCAGGGTGGGGGACGGGATAAAATATGAGGGGACGGGGTAAAATATGAGGGGACGGGGTAAAATATGAGGGGACGGGGTAAAATACGGGGGGGACGGGGTAAAATACGGGGGGACGGGGCAAAATATGGGGGGACGGGGCAAAATATGGGGGGACGGGGTGCGTATTGCAGAGATGGCAGCCTATAATCCAAGAAGACATTTAAATTAAAGTCTCATCTTACCCGTAAGCGGAGGTCTTCTTCAGAATGGAGGGCGGCTGAGTCCCAGGAAGAGGAATGTCTTGGATGAGAATGTTGGAAGGAGCGTGAGGAAGATCAGGCAGCGGAATACTCTCAACCTCCACATGCTGAGCGTTCTGCACCAACACACAACACAAATCACATTACTGGCCAGACAGTGTACTGCAACTATCAAACATGGCGGAGTGCGGTGCAACTATCCAACATGGCGGAGTGTACTGCAACTATCCAACATGGCGGACAGGTTTATATAGGAGCTCAGGGTGGTGATATAGAGTACATAGAGAGGCGTCCCAATACTTTTGGTAATATAGTGTATATAGAGAGGGGTCCCACTACTTTTGGTAATATAGTGTATATAGAGAGGCGTCCCAATACTTTTGGTGATATAGTGTACATAGAGAGGTGTCCCAATACTTTTGGTAATATAGTGTACATAGAGAGGCGTCCCAATACTTTTGGTAATATAGTGTATATAGAGAGGGGTCCCAATACTTTTGGTAATATAGTGTATATAGAGAGGTGTCCCAATACTTTTGGTGATATAGTGTATATAGAGAGGCGTCCCAATACTTTTGGTAATATAGTGTATATAGAGAGGCGTCCCAATACTTTTGGTAATATAGTGTATATAGAGAGGGGTCCCAATACTTTTGGTAATATAGTGTATATAGAGAGGTGTCCCAATACTTTTGGTGATATAGTGTATATAGAGAGGCGTCCCAATACTTTTGGTAATATAGTGTATATGGAGAGGCGTCCCAATACTTTTGGTAATATAGTGTATACAGAGAGGCGTCCCAATACTTTTGGTAATATAGTGTAGATAGAGAGGCGTCCCAATACATTTGGTAATATAGTGTATATAGAGAGGTGTCCCAATACTTTTGGTAATATAGTGTATATAGAGAGGCGTCCCAATACTTTTGGTAATATAGTGTATATAGAGAGGCTTCCCAATACTTTTGGTAATATAGTGTATATAGAGAGGCGTCCCAATACTTTTGGTAATATAGTGTATACAGAGAGGCGTCCCAATACTTTTGGTAATATAGTGTATACAGAGAGGCGTCCCAATACTTTTGGTAATATAGTGTAGATAGAGAGGCTTCCCAATACTTTTGGTAATATAGTGTATATAGAGAGACGTCCCAATACTTTTGGTAATATAGTGTATATAGAGAGACGTCCCAATACTTTTGGTAATATAGTGTAGATAGAGAGGCTTCCCAATACTTTTGGTAATATAGTGTATATAGAGAGGCGTCCCAATACTTTTGGTAATATGGTGTATTTCACATAGTTCTGTAGATGATTGGCTGGAGGTCGCTGGGTCTTACCTTGACAGCATCGAAGTACTGGCTGAGCTGGGACCTCTTGTGTTCGTACTCCAGCTCTATCTTGCGCAGCTCTTTGTAGGTCTCGGGGTTCTCCTTCTCATACAGACGCAGAATTCGCTCGAAGGTTTCCCTCAGCTTCTTCCTCTTGTCTTTAAGGACTTTCTCGTTGAGCTGCGGCTGCTGGACGGGGTTGAATTCTGCGGAAAGATCGAGTCGGTAGATTTCAGTCCACACATCACTAGAATAACAAAAGTGTTCCAATGAAAATTCTATTGAACGTAGAAACAACGGTCAATGTGTAGCTATGCCACAGGGGTCACCGATAGAAGGTTACAGGTGGGCCCAGGTCAGTGGGGGGGGGGGGGGTGGGTTCTGCCTGGCAGGAGATGCCTGTGGCTGCCCCAAATGCAGCGTCCACAGCTCGTTTTGGGGACCCCTGGAGTTGGGGGACAAGTTCCATCGCTGTCACTCCTCAGTGACCGCCGGGATGCCCACATCACCATGTTGGTCAGTGGCGTGGCCTCAGTTTTAGCCCAGAAAAGTTCAAGCTGCCAGCCCATGTGACTGGTGGTAATTGTGATGGGAGTCACTTTGGTTGGGGGGCCCATGGAACCCAGAATCCCTCTCTCAGCCCCCTGGGCCCCTCCTATGTGTAAGTCACCCTGTGTCTATTAGGGGTACAGGGTGGCCAAGGAAACAATGGACTTAATGGACACAGAATATGGTTTGGATTACTCAAATGGGACAGTAATATTTGTCAACAATATATCTCAAAGAACCTATGAAGACTCTGGGACTCCAGCCCTAGGATCCATGTTAAAGGTCTAGCTGCCTATTGCCAATAAGAGACGGCTTCACACAGTCAGACTCCTAGCAGATGCAAATATAAGCTGAACCACCTGTCTACCAAACATTGTTGATTGTGCTAATTAACTCACCTATTGTCTACTGCAGAATCTGTGTTTATACTTAGGGTAATGTGTAATGTATTTTGTTTTATCTTTGTTGCAGTGCTGAGTTAATTACCATGGTAATTATAAAATTGTCTGGGTCTGCATTCACATATTGTTTCTGTCCAGATGGCTAGATAATTAGTTCAGGTTAATTCTATTTCATCTGCATAGGATAATGTAATCAGGCACCTGACCTGGTGGGGAAATGTGAATGCAGACCCAGACAATTTTTATAATTACCATGGTAATTAACTCAGCACTGCAACAAAGCTAAAACAAAATACATTACACATTACCTTAAGTATAAACACAGATTCTGCAGTAGACAATAGGTGAGTTAATTAGCACAATCAAAAATGTGTGGAAGACAGGTGGTTCAGCTTATATTCGCATCTGCTAGGAGTCTGACTGTGTGAAGCCGTCTCTTATTGGCAATAGGCAGCTAGACCTTTAACATGGATCCTAGGGCTAGAGCCCCAGAGTCTTCATATATTCCTTGAGGTTCCAGAACTTATACAAGCTATTCTCGGCTAGCTTTGTATGGGGGGGCGGCTAAATTGTCTGATATCTATGTTTAAGACTGAAGGAATCAGTATTCTGACAGATGCCCACAAGCACAGTGTGGGTCGCGGTTCTGTTACAGTGATCCTCTACTAAAGGCTCCCCCACAAGGACGGCAGCTTCATTGTGTCCAAAGCTGAGGAATTTCTGCCGCCTAGGCTGCACCGGGCCCCAGGATTTCCAATGGTGGCCCTAATCGCTGCACAAACTACTCTGCAGGCACTGCAGAACTTTTTTCTTTGCCAACTTGCAGCCTCCGGCAAAACATTTCTACAAACTTCTGAGGGAGATTTACTAAAACTGGTGCACACAGTTCAGTGCAGCTGTGCAAAGAAACCAATCAGCTTCCAGCTTCAGCTCTCAATAAAATTTTGACAATAAAACCTGGAAGCCGATTTGTTACTAGAGAGAGCTGCACCAGATTCTGCATGCTCCAGCTTTATTAACCACTTGCCGACCGTCGCACGACTATCTACATCGGCAGTCAGCCCCTCACAGGCAAAGCGACGTAGGTCTACGTCGCTAGCCTGTGAGGGTCTAGGGAGCGAGCGCGCGCCGCCGGAGGCACGCTCCCGCGTGGTCACGGACCCCCCCCCGCGCGTGTGACCGGCGGACCCGATGTCCGCCGGTCACTCTGCGATCGGCGGGGGAGAGGGAGAAAGTCAGGTGGCTTGTGTAAACAAGCTGCCTGTCATTCTCCCCTGTGTATGAAGGATGATCATACGGTTCTACTATGTAGGACCGTTGATCACTGTTCATACATCTGAAGCCACAGCCAATCACAGTAGAAAGCACGCCCCTAGGGACACACATAGCCCCTCCCTTTAAAAAAAAGTTGACCCCTTCACTGCCAGTGTATTTTTACAGTAACAGTGCATATATATAGCACTGATTACTGTAGAAAATGTCACTGGTAACCCCAAAAGTGTCAAAAATGTCAGTCAAGGGTCCGATCTGTCCGCCCCAATGTCGCAGTACCGCAAAAAAAAAATCGCAGATCGCCGCCATTACGTGTTCAAAAAAAAAAAAACAACAAAAATGACAAAAATCTTTCTCTTTGTTAGTAAACGCGATAACTTTTGTGCAAACCAATCAAAATACGATTTTTGCGATTTTTTTTTACCAAACATATGTAGCATAAAACAAATTGGCCTAAAATGTTAAAAAAATTTAGATTTTTACATTTTTTTGGGGAATTTCATGTAAAAAAATGTGAAAAATATTGTTATTTTTGCAAAATTGTCGCTCTTTTTTTGTTTATAGCGCATGATCAAAAAATCGCACAGGTGATCAAATACCACCAAAAGAAAGCTCTGTTTGTGGGAAAAAAAAGGACGCCAAATTCGTTTGGGTACAGCGTCGCACGACCGCACAATTGTCCGTTAAAGTCACACAGTGCCGAATCGCAAAATACCCCCTGGTTAGGAAGGGGGTAAAATCTTCCGGGGCTTAAGTGGTTAAAGAGGAAGTAAACCCTCCTCTGACACTTTTACCTATAGGTACTGTAAATATCTCCTAATCATGTACCGTTTAGGAGATATTTACCTTACATGCAGCCAGTGACATCACTGGCGCATTCGTTCTGAAGGCCGCTCGTGCCGTTCCTTCAGAGCCCCATGCCGTTACCGTCGGGTGCCGCGCGCATGCGCAGGAGTGACGTCATCGCGGCTCCAGCCAATCAGATGGCCGGATGCCGCAAACCCGGAAGAAGGACATGTCACCCATGAGACAGGTGAGCGGTCGGCACTTCTGGGCTTCGTTCTAAAGTATTTCATAATGAGCTAGTATGCGATGCATACTAGCTCATTATGTGTTTTTCTTTCAGGTGTTCGTTTTTTAAAAATTTGGAGGTTTACAGCCTCTTTAAATCTCCCCCAATTGATCAGCAGATGTAGTAGATCAACTGTGCAGCCAACTCGAAAAGCTGACAAATCTGGGAAGATATAAAACACACAAATCAATGCAGCTCTGGATCCATCATTACTAGAACCCGTTACCGACCGACCGACCGCCTACCGCAGATTTACTGTGACAGGCAGCCGCTCCTGGGCAAAGCGATGTAGGTATACGTTGCTCGCTCTCAGGAGGATAGGGGGCGAGCACACGCCACCCGCGGCGTTCCCCCGCTTCTCAGCGGAGAAGCCGATGCGTGTGTCAGACGGCTCCGATTGCCATCTGACACCCGCGATCGCTCCCCGCTGAGAGAGAAGGACGGTCGGATGTTGTAAACACAGCTGACCATTCTTCTCCCTGGAATGATCATAGAGCCCATGTGTGACGGGAGTCACTTTGGGCATGGGGGTTGTGGACCCCAAATTCCTTTAGAGAGGTCAGGGGGCACCATGCCCAGCCTTATGGGGTTCTCTTATGTTTAAGTCACCCTGCATCTGTTATGGATGCAGGGTGACCGGGAGGGTGGTGAACACTGAAAATATGGTTTGGACTACTACAAATGGGTCAGTCAGTCAGGAATAATGTCTCCCTTGTAATATGACGATTTTATTCCCTGTCCAGTATGAGGTCTCTGACCAGGAAGTCCAACTCCTAATATGGTCATTCCAGGAAGTTCAATGTGGAGACGGGCTGGCTAACAATGTTGCTTTTCGTCTGAGGTGGCTTTCCATTCACCTATTGTCGGGTGTGCTAATGAACTCACCTGTTGTCTGCTAAGGGAGGTATTGACACTCAGAGTAATGTGTATTGGGGGCTCATTAGGGAACCATTGTTCTGTGTCTGACTATTGTGTACATTGATTGCCCCCTGGGGCTTCTGTCTCCTTGCACATGGCAGTGCTTCTGGTCAAGCTATCTGACCAATCCCTCTTGACTCATTTTCAAGTCCTCATTTGCATGGCTAAAGAGGACCTGAATGGGAACTGCCGGTACTTTGCAATTGACCAATGGGAGGGCGGTTGTTGGGGACAGGATGTTCCAAATTTTGCATAAAAGTGTGCTATGTACTTCCAATAAATTGTCTTCCTGTTTGAACTTACATACAGCCTTGCCTGGCGTTTGTTCTAATGGATTCCGGACGGCACATAGCTGTATTTCGGATCCCGGATCCTTGGTTGACCGAACCTTCAGATGTTGCGATCTGCAAGCTGACTCACTAGAAACACAGGAGTGTCGGGAGAGCGGACAGAGCGAGCAAGGGTCTCATCACATTAAATTCCCAAAGTGACTCCCGTCACACCATGTGATCCTTCTATATAGGATCACAGGTCTCTATGATAATTTCACAAGCCACGCCCCCCCTCACCGTTAGAATCACTCCCCTAGGCTCACATTTAACCCTTGATCACCCATGTTAACCTCTTCCCTGCCAGTGTCATTATTACAGTGACAGTGCATATTTTTAGCACTGATTACTGTAGTCACTGGTACCCCCAAAAGTGTCAAAAATGTCAGTTAGGGGTCCGATCTGTCTGCCGCAATGTCGCAGTAAAAAAAAAAATCCCAGATCGCCGCCATTACTAGTAAAAAAAACTGTAAGGTTCTATAATCTCACCCATCTCGTCCAGTTTCTCCATGTCTCGGATGATCTGTTTGGGATCTTTCATCTTCAGCACCGCCGCCCTCACCATCATTCGCTGCTTCTTGTTCTGGAAAACATTTATGAAATACGGTCAGCAGAGCCACACATACAGAACCTTCCTCTGAAACCGCAGGTACAGGTATAACGGGGACAGCGAGCCGTATAAAGAAGGGTTTCTCCACCGGGGTTCAGTGAGAGCTCCCCGGGGGATACGACACCTCCGTCATTTATAGATGATTCCTATCCACCCAACAATGGCTCCAATGAATGAGGGGTTTCTCAGGTGTAAAAAGGGCTCAGAAAAGCTAGTGTGGGTGGGGTAGGCAGGGGGGTCGCGCAGTGTCCAGTGTGCAGGAGGTCGGCAGCGTGGGGTATACAGGAGGTCGGCAGCGTGGGGTAATCAGGAGGTCGGCAGCGTGGGGTATACAGGAGGTCGCCAGCGTGGGGTATACAGGAGGTCGCCAGCGTGGGGTATACAGGAGGTCGCCAGCGTGGGGTATACAGGAGGTCGCCAGCGTGGGGTATACAGGAGGTCGCCAGCGTGGGGTATACAGGAGGTCGCCAGCGTGGGGTATACAGGAGGTCGCCAGTGTGGGGTATACAGGAGGTCGCCAGTGTGGGGTATACAGGAGGTCGCCAGTGTGGGGTATACAGGTTGGCAGTGTCCAGTATACAGGAGGTCGGCAGTGTTCAGTATACAGGAGGTTGGAGGTGTCGAGGATACAGGAGGTGTCGAGGATACAGGAGGTTGGAGGTGTCGAGGATACAGGAGGTTGGAGGTGTCGAGGATACAGGAGGTGTCGAGGATACAGGAGGTGTCGAGGATACAGGAGGTGTCGAGGATACAGGAGGTGTCGAGGATACAGGAGGTGTCGAGGATACAGGAGGTTGGAGGTGTCGGGGATACAGGAGGTTGGAGGTGTCGGGGATACAGGAGGTTGGAGGTGTCGAGGATACAGGAGGTTGGAGGTGTCGAGGATACAGGAGGTTGGAGGTGTCGAGGATACAGGAGGTTGGAGGTGTCGAGGATACAGGAGGTTGGAGGTGTCGAGGATACAGGAGGTTGGAGGTGTCGAGGATACAGGAGGTTGGAGGTGTCGAGGATACAGGAGGTTGGAGGTGTCGAGGATACAGGAGGTGTCGAGGATACAGGAGGATGGAGGTGTCGAGGATACAGGAGGTTGGAGGTGTCGAGGATACAGGAGGTTGGAGGTGTCGAGGATACAGGAGGTTGGAGGTGTCGAGGATACAGGAGGTTGGAGGTGTCGAGGATACAGGAGGTTGGAGGTGTCGAGGATACAGGAGGTTGGAGGGATCGAGGATACAGGAGGTTGGAGGTGTTGAGGATACAGGAGGTTGGAGGTGTTGAGGATACAGGAGGTTGGAGGTGTCGAGGATACAGGAGGTTGGCGGTGTCGAGGATACAGGAGGTTGGAGGTGTTGAGGATACAGGAGGTTGGAGGTCTCACCTTCTTCAGCTCCCTCTTCCTGGCCTCCTTCCCTGCACAGAACACAGCACAGTGATCAGTATATACAGAACACACAGAGAAATCTCCCCCGCCTCCCCCATCCTCAGTAAATCACACTTCCATATCGTACCTCCAATCTAAACTTTCCCCGGGTTTACGTCTTTCTAAAAGTTATTTTCATTCTTCTTCTATCTGCCGCTCTGAAGGCAAAGTTCCCCTTCCCAGTAAAATTCCCCATGTACCCCCCTGACAGGTTCATTGTCTGTATTTTTATTGTTTTCCTTTTGTACTTTGTGAGGTTTCTTTGTGTGAAAACTCAATAAACATATCTTAAAAAATAAAAACTTCCCAGGTATTGAATTGTCCCCAGCAAAATAAAAATCACTTCCCTGTCCTATCTGTGGGCTGTGGGCGTCCTCCTCCAAGCCTGCCGGAAAAACTCCTAATGAGTGCGCCCCCCCCGTCCCGTCCCGTCTAGTTACCAGAGTATGTCACGTGTGCCCACCCCCCCCCCCCACACACACACACACACTGCAGGAACGAGTACTATGCCAGGTTCAAACCCCACGCATGCGCAGTGCACTCTCCTCCTCTGTCACAGCGGTGGGGGGGGGGGGTGGAGGGATAGGGACAGCGCACTGCACAAATTGGAAGGTGTAATGAGGCGCTACTACTCTGCCATAAGCTTAAATGTGGACGTTACGTCTGGAGTCGCCAACGTTTCGTCATCAAAAGACGTCGTCTGGGCGTGATGACGAAACGTTGGCGACTCCAGACGTAACGTCCACACGCCCCCTTACAGAGCCGGCTGTTTATCATTCTATGCTACTTTTGGATACCCGCGGGACGCCGCGACTTGATCCACGAACAACTTATTGTTCATGCCTGTTATATGCCTTCATATTGTGAGTGGATCTTTTAAATAAATTTTGCCTTTATACATTACGGGATTACGCTATGGGCCTCTATTTCCTTCTGCATATTCATGTATGTATGACGGAGTAACTAAGGAGTGCCTGAACTTGACATCCACTGACCACACTGGTATAACAACTTGCTGGGAGAGGCTGGCTCATTCAATTGAGTAGCCACGGAGTTTTGGTAAGCTGCTTGCCTTACTTGTGCTCAGAGGTGTCCCCATCTTACACTTTTCCCTGGTGTCACCGGAAGGAGTTTTTTGTCAACATTCTGCATGTGGATTTATTTTATTTTATTTGCACCAATTTCTGGGACTGTAATCATTGCTTTGATTACCCCTCTTACGCCTTTGTGGTCTTCCCACTGTTTCACTAAAATATTGATTTTTTCATTTATGTTTAGCGCTGCACTTTTTGGAAATATTGTGTTTATGGATCACTGTTAGTTGATTTTGTGCCAGCTGCTTGTATTTTATTCACCGTCACTTATTTTGCTCATTTTTAGCGCGGAAATATTTATTTTTTGTTTATAGTAGCGCCTCATTGCACCTTCCAATTCCTAATTAGCCTACACTGTACTTAAAGCGGAGTTCCGGCCTCAATTTTAGTAATGGGACCACATACAAAACTTTAGTAATGAAAACGGTATTATAAGTAGTAATCAGCATGGATTCATGAAAATTCATTCTTGCCAAACCAATCTATTAACCTTCTACGATGAAGTGAGCTGCCACCTAGATAAAGGTAAGCCTGTGGATGTGGTGTATCTGGACTTTGCAAAGGCCTTTGACACCGTTCCCCACAAACGCTTACTGTACAAACTAAGGAAGGTAGGTATGGATCATAAGGTGAGTACCTGGATAGAGAACTGGCTCCAGGGGAGAGTCCAGAGGGTGGTGATTAATGGGGAGTACTCGGATTGGGCGGGTGTGGAAAGTGATGTCCCCCAAGGATCTATCCTGGGACCAATCCTGTTTAATTTATTCATAAATGATCTAGAGGAGGGGATATCTAGTACAATCTCAGTATTTGCGGATGATACTAAACTAGGCATGCCAATATCTTCTATGCAGGATGTGGAAACCTTACAAGCGGACCTGAACAAAATAACGGGGGGGGGGGGGGGGGCAACTACATGGCAGATGAGGTTTAATGTTGAAAAATGTAAAGTAATGCACTTGGGGGCCAGAAACCAGAAAGCAAGCTACTCACTAGGGGGGGTACCTCTGGGTGAGTCTAGGATGGAAAGGGACCTGGGGGTACTGGTAGACAACAGGCTTGGCAGTGGCATGCAATGCCAAGCCGCTGCAAGCAAAGCCAACAGAATACTGGGATGTATAAAAAAGGGGATTCACTCCAGAAATAAAGAGATTATTCTCCCACTCTACAAGACTCTGGTCCGGCCACATCTGGAGTATGCTGTCCAGTTCTGGGCACCGGTCCTCAGGAAGGATGTGCTGGGACTGGAGAGAGTCCAGAGAAGGGCAACAAAAATAATTAGGGGAATGGAGGACATCAGCTATGAGGAAAGACTAGAAAGACTACAAGCACTGAACTTATTCTCTCTGGAGAAGAGACGATTGAGGGGGGATATGATATCAATGTACAAATACTGTACTGGTGACCTGAGCATAAGGAACAAACTATTCAGAGTAAGGGAATACAATAAGACACGTGGCCACTCACTAAAACTAGAGGAAAGGCGGTTTAACCTTAAAGTGCGTAAGGGGTTCTTCACTGTCAGAGCAGTAAGGATGTGGAATTCTCTTCCACAAGCAGTGGTATCAGCACGGAGCATTGATAGTTTCAAAAAACTATTCGATGGACACCTTAAAGACCACAACATACAGGGGTATACAATGTACAACATACAGGGGTATACAATGTACAACATACAGGGGTATACAATGTACAACATACAGGGGGTATACAATGTACAACATACAGGGGTATACAATGTACAACATACAGGGGGTATACAATGTACAACATACAGGGGGTATACAATGTACAACATACAGGGGGTATACAATGTACAACATACAGGGGGTATACAATGTACAACATACAGGGGTATACAATGTACAACATACAGGGGGTATACAATGTACAACATACAGGGGGTATACAATGTACAACATACAGGGGTATACAATGTACAACATACAGGGGTACACAATGTACAACATACAGGGGTACACAATGTACAACATACAGGGGGTATACAATGTACAACATACAGGGGTATACAATGTACAACATACAGGGGTATACAATGTACAACATACAGGGGGTATACAATGTACAACATACAGGGGTATACAATGTACAACATACAGGGGTATACAATGTACAACATACAGGGGTATACAATGTACAACATACAGGGGTATACAATGTACAACATACAGGGGTATACAATGTATGGTTAAAAGCAAACACACACACACATCATAGGTTGAACTGGATGGACTGATGTCTTTTTTCAACCTCACAAACTATGTAACTATGTAATTTTGGGCCATCAGCTTGCTAAGTGCCACCTGAAAAAGAAATGGATGCTCCCAATTTTTTTTTTGGTCACTTACCTTGTTATAGAAGAAAATATACTCACCTTCCTTCCACTTCCTCCCTCTGCGGCCGCAGCCCGCGCCGTCACTTCCTCTTTGCATTGATTCCTGGGAGCTGAACGTCATCGCTCCCAGGAATCAATGGGCCTGCACCGGCCCCGCTCGTCACTTCCGGTGCGAAAGTGACGAGCGGGGCCGGTGCAGTGCATTCTGGGAGAAGAGGACACGGAAGAGGACGCTCCGGCTTCAGCTGCCCACACCTGAGAAATGGCAGCGCTGGAGAAGAAATTTTCAAGGTAAGTATTTCTTCTAAAAAGGTAAGTGCGACCCAGGACAATACAGAGGCTATCCATTGTGGAATGTACTAACCCTGACTGTCCCGGGGGTATTTTTATCTAAAATTTGACCCCCGAGGCCGGAACTCCGCTTTAAATTGAAGACAGCTCTACACCACACGGTATTATATTGTAAAGGGAGGCGCCATTACTCCTTACATCAGGGGGTCTTCAAAACTATGGCCCTCCAGTTGTTCAGGAACTACAATTCCCATCATGCCTAGTCATGTCTGTGAACGTCAAGAGTTTTACAATGCCTCATGGGATGTGTAGTTGCCCAACAGCTGGAGGGCCGTAGTTTGAGGATCCCTGCCTTACACTATCCCACACTGCACAAACTGGCGCATCTCTGCTGACCCCGAGGCGTCCATGTGACTTCCAATACAATTATTACATTGTCCCGGTGCCGGGTGGTGTAATACTCACGGGCTTGGTCGGTGGGGTTCATAAACTTCCCACTCTTGGTGGAAGATGTGGATCTCCGCCCCATGGTTTCCGAGTTCTTCTACCTTCCCACCGAGAAATAAAATAAAAGGGGAACCTGAAACATCAAAAGAAAATCACGAGATGTTAAAGTGATTGTAACAAAAAAATTATTTTTTTTCTTTTTTTGTATACAATGGGGATGGAGGGGAACCCAATAACAGCATTTTAAAACCATTTTATTTTTATTTCTATTTATTATAAATTTTATTATTTATATTTATTATTATTATTTATATTTAAAGTGATAGTAAAGTATTGTTTTTAATAAAAAAAACATGTTATACTTCCTCCTCTATGCAGTAGTTTTGCACAGAGCAGCCTGGATCCTCCTCTTCTCAGGTCTCTTCATTGCTCCTGGCCCCTCCCTCCTGTCGAGTGCTCCCATAGCAAGCAGCTTACTATTGGGGCACCCGAGCCGACACCATTCAGACACCGGGCTGCCGTTCCGCACAGCCCCCTCTCTCTCCTGATTGGAAATAACTTTGATTGACAGCTGCGGGAGCCAAACGGAAGACGGACCGAGGGAGGGACGGAGGGAGGGGAGGGGAGGAGAGACTGACGGAGGGAGGGACGGAGGGAGGGGAGGAGAGACTGACGGAGGGAGGGGAGGGGAGGAGAGACTGACGGACCGAGGGAGGGGTGGAGAGACTGACGGACCGAGGGAGGGGTGGAGAGACTGACGGACCGAGGGAGGGGTGGAGAGACTGACGGACCGAGGGAGGGGTGGAGAGACTGACGGACCGAGGGAGGGGTGGAGAGACTGACGGACCGAGGGAGGGGTGGAGAGACTGACGGACCGAGGGAGGGGTGGAGAGACTGACGGACCGAGGGAGGGGTGGAGAGACTGACGGACCGAGGGAGGGGTGGAGAGACTGACGGACCGAGGGAGGGGTGGAGAGACTGACGGACCGAGGGAGGGGTGGAGAGACTGACGAACCGAGGGAGGGGGGCAGGGGGGGGACACGGAAGCACGGGGGGGTGGAGACTCGGAAGCACGGGGGGGTGGAGACACGGAAGCACGGGGGGGTGGAGACACGGAAGCACGGGGGGGTGGAGACACGGAAGCACGGGGGGGTGGAGACACGGAAGCACGGGGGGGTGGAGACACGGAAGCACGGGGGGGGGGAACACGGAAGCAGGGGGGGTGGAGACACGGAAGCAGGGGGGGGTGGAGACATGGAAGCAGGGGGGTTGGAGACATGGAAGCAGGGGGGTTGGAGACACGGAAGCAGGGGGGGGGGAACACGGAAGCAGGGGGGGGGGAACACGGAAGCAGGGGGGGTGGAGACACGGAAGCAGGGGGGTTGGAGACACGGAAGCAGGGGGGGGGACACGGAAGCAGGGGGGGGGACACGGAAGCAGGGGGGGTGGAGACACGGAAGCAGGGGGGGGGGAACACGGAAGCAAGGGGGGGTGGAGACATGGAAGCAGGGGGGGTGGAGACACGGACGGAGGGGGGTGGGGACACAAATGGAATGAAATAGTATATTTTCCTCTATGGGGCTCGGAGTGGGCGTGGTTTCACTGTCATTATGTAACAATAATAATTGTAGCACCGGATTACTGTCTGTCATTGATGTGTGCCTGCTGAGAGTTGTAGTCCCCCATAGTATACTGTACACAGTGCCTGCTGAGAGTTGTAGTCCCCCATAGTATACTGTACACAGTGCCTGCTGGGAGTTGTAGTCCCCCATAGTATACTGTACACAGTGCCTGCTGAGAGTTGTAGTCCCCCATAGTATACTGTACACAGTGCCTGCTGGGAGTTGTAGTCCCCCATAGTATACTGTACACAGTGCCTGCTGAGAGTTGTAGTCCCCCATAGTATACTGTACACAGTGCCTGCTGGGAGTTGTAGTCCCCCATAGTATACTGTACACAGTGCCTGCTGGGAGTTGTAGTCCCCCATAGTATACTGTACACAGTGCCTGCTGGGAGTTGTAGTCCCCCATAGTATACTGTACACAGTGCCTGCTGGGAGTTGTAGTCCCCCATAGTATACTGTACACAGTGCCTGCTGGGAGTTGTAGTCCCCCATAGTATACTGTACACAGTGCCTGCTGGGAGTTGTAGTCCCCCATAGTATACTGTACACAGTGCCTGCTGGGAGTTGTAGTCCCCCATAGTATACTGTACACAGTGCCTGCTGGGAGCTGTAGTCCCCCATAGTATACTGTACACAGTGCCTGCTGGGAGCTGTAGTCCCCCATAGTATACTGTACACAGTGCCTGCTGGGAGTTGTAGTCCCCCATAGTATACTGTACACAGTGCCTGCTGGGAGTTGTAGTCCCCCATAGTATACTGTACACAGTGCCTGCTGGGAGTTGTAGTCCCCCATAGTATACTGTACACAGTGCCTGCTGGGAGTTGTAGTCCCCCATAGTATACTGTACACAGTGCCTGCTGGGAGTTGTAGTCCCCCATAGTATACTGTACACAGTGCCTGCTGGGAGTTGTAGTCCCCCATAGTATACTGTACACAGTGCCTGCTGGGAGTTGTAGTCCCCCATAGTATACTGTACACAGTGCCTGCTGGGAGTTGTAGTCCCCCATAGTATACTGTACACAGTGCCTGCTGGGAGCTGTAGTCCCCCATAGTATACTGTACACAGTGCCTGCTGGGAGCTGTAGTCCCCCATAGTATACTGTACACAGTGCCTGCTGGGAGTTGTAGTCCCCCATAGTATACTGTACACAGAGCCTGCTGGGAGTTGTAGTCCCCCATAGTATACTGTACACAGTGCCTGCTGGGAGTTGTAGTCCCCCATAGTATACTGTACACAGTGCCTGCTGGGAGTTGTAGTCCCCCATAGTATACTGTACACAGTGCCTGCTGGGAGTTGTAGTCCCCCATAGTATACTGTACACAGTGCCTGCTGGGAGCTGTAGTCCCCCATAGTATACTGTACACAGTGCCTGCTGGGAGCTGTAGTCCCCCATAGTATACTGTACACAGTGCCTGCTGGGAGTTGTAGTCCCCCATAGTATACTGTACACAGAGCCTGCTGGGAGTTGTAGTTCTCCAGCCCCCTCTCTCACCTGTCCGACTACCTCTGCCTCGTCTTCCCCGCTCTCTCCAGCATCAATCCTGCACTATGCACAGCGCACTTCCGCTTCCGGGTCATCAGACATCCACTTCCGGCGGCAGAAAGTCCTTCCGCCCACATCCATCTCCGCCCACTAGAGGGAGAGACTCATCTCCGGTAATAAATATAAAAGCGGATCACGGAGCCGCGATCGCCGTCACATTTACATCACATACACCCGCCGCCGCTTTTATATTTATTACCGGAGATGAGGGCAGTGACAGGGCGAAGAGCGGAGATGATTTACGTTTCAGAGGAGCTGTTTTAATGTAAGCGCCGCAAGTTTTACATTAGACACAGTGCCGTGAGAATTTCATGCCCACCGAGCATGCGCACTTGTCTAATTCTTTAATGTTCAATCACGTATCCGGGGCTCTGAGCATGCGCACTGCTGCGCTGCTCAGCTGTTTCAGCCCGGAAGTGACGAGGGTATGGTTTCTCCACGGGGTATGGTTTTTTAACGTTACAGCGTTCCCCGACGCTTTTCAGCGGCGGCCATCTTGTTGTCGATCATAAGATGCAGCCTATAGGACTCCAGAAAAATGGCTCCGCGTGAGCGGACACGGGAATTTCTACACCAGCGCTACACCCCTCCGGCCATCTTTGTACTCCCAACTCAGCAGGTGTCATATTGGTGCTCTCATTTATCTGATAAATCCTGGAAGTGTTCAGATAATTGTGTGAGGCTCTTCTGTCACCAGTGCCTCCCCTACAATCGTTATATTTATTGATATATTTATTATTATTTATTGGTTCTCTCCATCCCTCCCCCACACCCCATATTTAATATGATATATATAGATGACACTAGAAATATTAACCCCCTGTTGAATAGACATAATGGGCTTTAATTTATAATTCATTTTTTTTGTTTATAAATAATTATTATTATTTTATTTTAATTCTTTATAATATATTTTTATGTAATAATACTTTATTTACAGCGCCATTGGGCGCTCACGTGACCCTCCGGAGCTCTTCTTCCCCCGCTTTCAGCACTGCAGAGTGAGGGGGCCGCTGACGTCAACCGGGAGGAGAGGAGATCTATCTCAGGTCATGTGAGCGCCCAGCGCGCTGCAAATAATCTATTTTCCACAATAAAGTTACAAAAGGAGACGCACTGCACATTATATCATCTGTTTACAAAATGGATTAACCGCTTGCCAACTGCCGCACGACTATTTACTGCGGCAGTCAGCCCCTCACAGGCAGAGCGACGTAGGGATACATCGCTAGCCTGTAAGGGTTTTGGGAGCGGGCGCGCGCCGCCGGATGCACGCTCCTACTCGGTCACGGACCCCCCCCCGGGTCCGCCGGGCTCTCGCGATCGTCCGTTACAGCGGGAGAAAGGCAGGTGGCTGATGTAAACACAGCCGCCTGTCACTCTCCCCTGTGTATGAATAGTGATCACACGGTTCTACTATGTAGGACCGTTGATCACTGTTCTTACACATCTAGCCACATCCAATCACAGTTAGAATCACGCCCCTAGGGACACACATAACCCCTCCCTCTCCAATAAAATTAACCCCTTCACTGCCAGTGTCATTTTTACAGTAACAGTGCATATATATAGCACTGATTATTGTAGTAATGTCACTGGTACCCCCAAAAGTGTCAAAAATGTCAGTCAAGGGTCCGATCTGTCCGCCGCAATGTCACAGTCCCGCAAAAAAAACTGCAGATCGCCGCCATTACTAGTTAAAAAAAAACAACAAAAATGACAAAAATCTTTCCCTTAGTTAGTAAACGCAATAACTTTTGCGCAAACCAATCAAAATACACTTATTGTGATTTTTTTTTACCAAACATAGGTAGCAGAAAACAAATTGGCCAAAAATGTTAAAAAATTTAGATTTTTACATTTTTTTGGGGGGGAATTTCATATAAAAAAATGTGAAAAATATTGTTATTTTTGCAAAATTTACGCTCTTTTTTTGTTTATAGCGCGTGATCAAAAAATCGCACAGGTGATCAAATACCACCAAAAGAAAGCTCTGTTTGTGGGAAAAAAAAGGACATCAAATTCGTTTAGGTACAGCGTCGCACGACCGCGCAATTGTCCGTTAAAGTCACGCAGTGCCGAATCGCAAAATACCCCCTGGTCAGGAAGGGGGTAAAATCTTCCGGGGCTTAAGTGGTTAAAGTATCTCACAAAAGTAAGTACACCCTCCCATTTGTGTAAATATTTTATTCTATCTTTTCATGTGACAACACTGAAGAAATGAGACTTTGCTACAATGTAAAGTAGTGAGTGTACAGCTTGTATAACAGTGTAAATTTGCTGTCCC
Source organism: Pelophylax lessonae (assembly GCF_965119305.1). Taxonomy (NCBI): domain Eukaryota; kingdom Metazoa; phylum Chordata; class Amphibia; order Anura; family Ranidae; genus Pelophylax; species Pelophylax lessonae. The sequence goes on from NC_138775.1 coordinate 5,120,187, forward strand.
CTCAAAATAACTCAACACACAGCCATTAATGTCTAAACCGCTAGCAACAAAAGTGAGTACACCCCTAAGTGACAATGTCCAAATTGGGCCCAAAGTGTCAATATTTTGTGTGGCCGCCATTATTTTCCAGCACTGCCTTTAACCACTTTACCACCGGAGGATTTTGCTGTCTTACGTCCAGGCCACTTTTTGCGATTCGGCACTGTGCGACTTTAACTGACAATTGCGCGGTCGTGCGACGCTGTACCCAAACCAAATTGACGTCCTTTTCTTCTCACAAATAGAGCTTTCTTTTGGTGGTATTTGATCACCTGTGCGATGTTTACTTTTTGCGCTATAAACGAAAAAAGAGCAACAATTTTCAAAAAATAACAATATTTTTCACATTTTTTTATATGAAATTCCCCAAAAAATGCAAAAATCAAAATTTTTGAAAAAAAAAAAAGCGACAATTTTGAAAAAAATAAAACAATATTTTTCACATTCCCCCCAAAAAAAAATGTATAGATCAAAATTTTTTATCATTTTAGGCCAATTTGTTTTCTGCTACATATTTTTGGTAAAAAAAAAATCGCAATAAGCGTATTTTGATTGGTTTGCGCAAAAGTTATTACGTTTACTAACTAAAGATTTCTGTCATTTTTTCTGAAAGATTTCTGTCATTTTTTTTTTTTTTTACGAGTAATGGCGGCGATCTGCGATTTTTTTTTTTTGCGGGACTGCGACATTGCTGTCTTTAGCTTTTTGGTCCAGCAGGTGGTGCTGTGGAGCAGAGGAGCAGAGTGCGGGATCAGAGGCTGTCAGGGCGTGCAGGAGAGAGGAGTGTGTTGTGCGTGACCGACCGACCGACCGACCGCGTGTGAGTAACCCCCCCCCCCCCAGGAGAGCAGCGGCGGGGAGCGGCGCTCGAACCCCGCCCCCCAGAAGCGAGCGGCAAGCGAGCGGCAAGCGGGTCGGGACCCCCCCCTCTCTTATCGCGGGTGGCGAGCGGTACAGTAAACCCCCCCCCCTTTTTTTTTGCGGCGGGCGGCGAGTGGTGCGGACCCCCCCCCCCCCCCCTGACAGAGAGGGAGCAGAGGAGACTAGCGGAGCAAAGGCTGACCGGGAAGTGACAGAGGGAGGCGGGTGCAGAGCGGAGACTGACCGTCTGAGGGAAAAAAAAAGCCAGGAACTGCTAGAGTCAGACTTAAAGGGACATACACTAGGTAAGTAAGACTGGTGACTGAGATTGTACACTGACTGAGGGTGTAGTGTAGTACCTGAGTACCTGTTACTACCTGAGTATCTGCGAGTACCTGAGTATCTGTGAGTACCTGTGAGTACCTGAGAATCTGTGAGTACCTGTGAGTATCTGTGAGTACCTGAGTACCTGTGAGTACCTGAGTATCTGTGAGTACCTGAGTATCTGTGAGTACCTGTGAGTACCTGAGAATCTGTGAGTACCTGTGAGTATCTGTGAGTATCTGGGAGTATCTGTGAGTACCTGAGTACCTGAGTATCTGTGAGTACCTGAGTATCTGTGAGTACCTGTGAGTACCTGAGTATCTGTGAGTACCTGAGTATCTGTGAGTACCTGTGAGTACCTGAGAATCTGTGAGTACCTGTGAGTATCTGGGAGTATCTGTGAGTACCTGAGTACCTGAGTATCTGTGAGTACCTGAGTATCTGTGAGTACCTGTGAGTACCTGAGAATCTGTGAGTACCTGGGAGTATCTGTGAGTACCTGAGTATCTGTGAGTACCTGAGTATCTGTGAGTATCTGTGAGTACCTGAGTATCTGTGAGTACCTGAGTACCTGTGAGTACCTGAGTATCTGGGAGTACCTGTGAGTACCTGAGTATCTGGGAGTACCTGTGAGTACCTGAGTATCTGGGAGTACCTGTGAGTACCTGAGTATCTGGGAGTATCTGTGAGTACCTGAGTATCTGTGAGTACCTGAGTATCTGTGAGTACCTGTGAGTACCTGAGTATCTGTGAGTACCTGAGTATCTGTGAGTACCTGAGTATCTGGGAGTACCTGTTACTACCTGAGCGTTGTGCGTCTGACCGGGCTGTGCGACTCGGGGTTGTGCGTCTGACCGGGCTGTGCGACTCGGGGTTGTGCGTCTGACCGGGCTGTGCGATCGGGGTTGTGCGTCTGACCGGGCTGTGTGACTCAGTGTTGTGCGTCTGACCGGGCTGTGCGACTCAGTGTTGTGCGTCTGACCGGGCTGTGCGACTCGGTGTTGTGCGTCTGACCGGGCTGTGCGACTTAGTGTTGTGCGTCTGACCGGGCTGTGCGACTCAGCGTGGTGCGTCTGACCGGGCTGTGCGACTCAGTGTTGTGCGTCTGACCGGGCTGTGCGACTCAGTGTTGTGCGTCTGACCGGGCTGTGCGACTTGGTGTTGTGCGTCTGACCAGGCTGTGCGACTCAGCGTTGTGCGTCTGACCGGGCTGTGCGACTCAGCGTTGTGCGTCTGACTGGGCTGTGCGACTTAGTGTTGTGCGTCTGACCGGGCTGTGCGACTTAGTGTTGTGCGTCTGACCGGGCTGTGCGACTTAGTGTTGTGCGTCTGACTGGGCTGTGCGACTTAGTGTTGTGCGTCTGACCGGGCTGTGCGACTGAGGGTTGTGCGTCTGACCGGGCTGTGCGACTGAGGGTTGTGCGTCTGACCGGGCGGTGCGACTCAGTGTTGTGCGTCTGACTGGGCTGTGCGACTTAGTGTTGTGCGTCTGACTGGGCTGTGCGACTTAGTGTTGTGCGTCTGACCGGGCTGTGCGACTTAGTGTTGTGCGTCTGACTGGGCTGTGCGACTTAGTGTTGTGCGTCTGACCGGGCTGTGCGACTGAGGGTTGTGCGTCTGACCGGGCTGTGCGACTGAGGGTTGTGCGTCTGACCGGGCGGTGCGACTCAGTGTTGTGCGTCTGACCTGGCTGTGAGATTGTGAGTGTTGTGCAACTGAGTGTCAAGTGAGTGGAGCGGAATACCAGAGGGTGAGAAGGTAGCGTTAGGAAGCCAGGAAATAGCCACATAGGATAGGCTTAAATTACTGAATCCCCATTAGATTAGATTAGTAGGTACAATGCCCGGCGGGTGTGGAGATGCGACTCGGTGTACATCTTGTGATATGTATGCGTTCCTCGGTCATGTGATCGAAGGCGAATACAAATGTGCAAAATGTGAGCACGTTGCTTCCCTGGAAGCTCAGGTCCTGAATCTAGGGAAGCAGCTGGCAACACTGAGACGAATGTCCATACCGGAGGAGAGCCAGGATTGTACCAATCAGGTGCAGGCAGGGGTCTGCACAGAGGTGGGCGGAGTATCGGAGGTGCAGGCATCAGAGCAGAGTAGAGGGGTGACAGTTAGGAGGGGTAGAAGGGAACAAGGCAAGGAGGCTGATCCTGGGCTGGAGCACCCCAATAGATACGCCCCGTTGTGTGATGTTGGGGAAACCAGTCAGGGACCAGCATTGCTGGAGCAGAGCGACGCCCCTAGCTGCCAGGGGAAGAACTCCTCCAGTGAGGCTGGGAGAAAGGGAAAGGAAAGACAGGTGCTGGTGGTAGGGGACTCAATTATTAGAAGGGCAGACAGTGTAATCTGTGACATAGACCGTGTGCGCCGAACAGTCTGTTGTTTGCCGGGCGCTCGGGTTCGGCACATAGCGGATCGGGTGAACAGATTATTGGGTGGGGCTGGGGAAGACCCAGCTGTCATGGTACACGTGGGTACCAATGACATAGGCAAAGGAAGATGGAGAGTCCTAAACGATTTCAGGGACTTAGGCGCTAAGTTGAGGACTAGGACCTCCAAGGTAATATTTTCCGAAATACTACCTGTACCTCGAGCCACACCAGAGAGGCAGCGGGAGATTAGGGAAGTTAACGAGTGGCTGAGGAGCTGGTGTAGTAAGGAGGGTTTCGGGTTCCTGGAGAACTGGGCCGACTTCTCAGTCGGTCACCGGCTCTTTGGTAGGGACGGATTGCACCTAAATGGGGTGGGTGCAGCCGTACTGGGTGCGAGGATGGCCGAAAAGTTAGAGGGGCTTTTAAACTAGGGAATGGGGGGGAGGGTACAGATGTAGAATTACCCAGTGGAAAGCAAGTTTCAGAGGGCAGAAATGGGGGCATTAGCGATAGGGTGTGCGGAGCTCCTATACCCAGGGTGGGTACGGGGAAAAATCAAGAGAGCAGCCTAAAAACATCAAAAGAGGATAAATATAACCGATCAAAATTACGAGGCTTGTATACCAATGCCAGAAGCCTGGCCAACAAGATGGGAGAGCTGGAGCTGCTGATGTTTGAGGAGGACTTAGATTTTGTGGGGATAACTGAGACTTGGTTTGACAGCTCTCATGATTGGATGGCGACCATTCAGGGGTATTCCCTTTATCGCAGAGATAGAGAAAGTAAAAAAGGGGGAGGGGTATGTTTGTATATTAAGAACAGTATACAGGTAAATATGAGGGATGATATTAATAATGGAGCTATGGACGAGGCAGAATCCCTATGGGTAGAGCTTCAAAGTGAAGGCACGGTGGGGAAGGTAATATTGGGCGTATGCTATAGGCCCCCCAACCAGAGGGAGGAGGGTGAGGCGGACCTCATGTTACAGATAGGATTGGCAGCAAGGATGGGAAATGTCATTATAATGGGGGACTTTAATTATCCAGATATAGACTGGGCAGAAGGAACCGCACACTCAGCCAAGGCTCGGCAGTTCCTAAATGTTTTGCAGGACAATTTCATGGGTCAGATGGTGAATGCACCGACAAGAAGCAATGCGGTACTTGACCTACTGATTACCAACAATACAGACCTGATCACGGATATAGAAATACGGGACAACTTAGGGAACAGTGACCATAGGTCAATTGGTTTCAGTATTAATTACAGTAATAGGAAACACAAGGGTAATATAAGGACGCTGAATTTCACAAGAGCCAATTTCCCTAAACTGCGCTCGCTGCTAGAAAATATCAAATGGGATAGAACCCTGGGAACAAAGAACACGGAGGAAAAATGGGAGTGCTTCAAGAGCATACTAAACAAGGGGATTGACCAGTGCATTCCAAAGGGAAATACATTTAAAAGAGCAAAACTAAACCCTGGGTGGCTAAACTCCAACATAAAAATGTATATTAGTGCTAAAGAAAAGGCCTTCAAAAAATACAAGACTGAGGGGTCATTGGCAGCATTTAAGCATTACAAAGAGTGTAATAAGAAATGTAAAGATGAAATCAGGGCGGCTAAAATAGAACACGAGAGACATATAGCGGAGGAGAGCAAAAAGAACCCCAAGAAGTTCTTTAAGTATATAAACAGTAAGAAAGCCAGGCCAGAGCACATTGGCCCCATAAAAGATGATAAAGGAAAAATGGCCACTGAGGACAGAGAAAAGGCGGAAGTGTTAAATAATTTCTTTTCTTCAGTCTTCACAAAGGAATCGGGGGGCTACACGAAACCCGCTTGTAAGGCCGAACTAAATAATACACCTCAGGAAGTGCCGCCATGGCTAACAGAGGATAGACTTAGAGCTAAACTAGAGAAACTTAACATAAATAAATCCCCGGGACCGGATGGCTTGCACCCGAGGGTTCTTAATGAGCTCAGCCAGGTGATTGCCAGACCATTATTCTTGATCTTTAAGGATAGTTTACAGACGGGTATGGTGCCAGCTGATTGGAAAAAAGCCAACGTGGTACCAATATTTAAAAAGGGGGCGAGATATATCCCGGGTAACTATAGGCCGGTCAGCCTAACATCAGTAGTCTGCAAAATTTTGGAGGGGATGATAAGGGACCACATACAAGACTTTAGTAATGAAAATGGTATTATAAGTAGTAATCAGCATGGATTCATGAAAAATCGTTCATGCCAAACCAATCTGTTAACCTTCTACGATGAAGTGAGCTGCCACCTAGATAAAGGTAAGCCTGTGGATGTGGTGTATCTGGACTTCGCAAAGGCCTTTGACACCGTTCCTCACAAACGCTTACTGTACAAACTAAGGAAGGTAGGTATGGATCATAAGGTGAGTACCTGGATAGAGACCTGGCTCCAGGGGAGAGTCCAGAGGGTGGTGATTAATGGGGAGTACTCGGATTGGGCGGGTGTGGAAAGTGGGGTCCCCCAGGGTTCTGTCCTGGGACCAATCCTGTTTAATTTATTCATAAATGATCTAGAGGAGGGGATATCTAGTACAATCTCAGTATTTGCAGATGATACTAAATTAGGCATGCCAATATCTTCTATGCAGGATGTGGAAATCTTGCAAGCAGACCTGAACAAAATAACGGGGTGGGCAACCACATGGCAGATGAGGTTTAATGTAGAAAAATGTAAAGTAATGCACTTGGGTGCCAGAAACCAGAAAGCAAGCTATTCACTAGGGGGTGAACCTCTGGGTGAGTCTAGGATGGAAAAGGACTTGGGGGTACTGGTAGACAACAGGCTTGGCAGTGGCATGCAATGCCAAGCCGCTGCAAGCAAAGCCAACAGAATACTGGGATGTATAAAAAAGGGGATTCACTCCAGAAATAAAGAGATTATTCTCCCACTCTACAAGACTCTGGTCCGGCCACATCTGGAGTATGCTGTCCAGTTCTGGGCACCGGTCCTCAGGAAGGATGTGCTGGAACTGGAGAAAGTCCAGAGGAGGGCAACAAAAATAATTAGGGGAATGGAGGGCATCGGCTATGAGGAAAGACTACAAGCACTGAACTTATTCTCTCTGGAGAAGAGACGATTGAGGGGGGATATGATATCAATGTACAAATACTGTACTGGCGACCCTAGCATAAGGAACAAACTATTCAGAGAAAGGAGATACAATAAGACACGTGGCCACTCACTAAAACTAGAGGAAAGGCGGTTTAACCTTAAAGTGCGTAAGGGGTTCTTCACTGTAAGAGCGGTAAGGATGTGGAATTCTCTTCCACAAGCAGTCGTATTAGCGGGGAGCATAGATAGTTTCAAAAAACTATTAGATGTACACCTTAAAGACCACAACATACAGGGGTACACAATGTACGGTTAAAAGCAAACACACACGCATCATGGGTTGAACTGGATGGACTTGTGTCTTTTTTCAACCTCACTAACTATGTAATTGCGGCGGACAGATCGGACCCTTGACTGACATTTTTGACACTTTTGGGGGTACCAGTGACATTACTACAGTAATCAGTGCTATACATATGCACTGTTACTGTAAAAATGACACTGGCAGGGAAGGGGTTAATTTTATTGGAGAGGGAGGGGTTAATGTATGCCTGGTGCTTACTGACGTGTGGGGGGGGGGGAGGTGACTGAGTGACACAGGGACAGATCGCATGTTCAGCTATGCTGAACCCTGCAATCTGTCACTCCTTGTCACTTAGGAGATCCGCCAGCTTTGTTTACACAAGTGGGCGGATCTCCAGACTCGATTCCCCGACGATTGGGGAAGAGCGGCGGTGATCGCTCCTCCCCTGGCCCGACTCCCGCTGTGACAGAATACAGAGGGAGCGAGCCTCCGGCAGCGTGCGCGCGCCGCCCACAAGGGGAGGAGTCCAGCGACGTAGGTCTACGTCGCTGGACGGGAACGAGCCACTTTGCCGCAGTAGGGTCAACGTGACTGGTCGGCAAGTGGTTAACCCTCTTGGGTATGGAGGTCACCAGAGCTTCACAGGTTGTCACTGGAGTCCTCTTCCCCTCCTCCATGGAGACTTCCGATTAGATTGGGAGAGGCAGTACCATCCGAGGATTCATTACTGGCCATTAGAAGCTGAGGAGGTCTTGGAGTGAATATATAAAGAGCCTGATTTCTACTGTGTATCTGGTGAGTGCTCACTGCTATGGGGTGCACTGGAAGTGTGGTGAAGGCTATAGACCATTTCTATCCATACAGGCACCGGGAGTACCACCGTTTCTCAAGTCATATTGAATATATTGGACCTATTTGGGGTCACACTTACCTGGTCATATAGCCAGTGCTGTATTTTGGCCTAGGCCAACAAGGCCCAGGCCTAGGGCGGCACTTTGCAGGGGGGCAGCAAAAAAGCCGCCCCCCTCCACCTGAGACTCTTTTGGACACTGGTTTCTAGAGCCGCCTCTCCCACCTCTCTTTCTCACCCCCCCCTCCTCTCTCTCTCTCTCTCTCTCAGTCACCCCCCCTCTCTCTCTCACCCCTCCTTTCTCTCTCAACCCTCTTTTCTCTCTCACCTCTCTCTCTCTCACCCTCTCTCTCTCACCACCCTCTCTTTCTCTCTCTCTCTCACCCCCTCTCTTTTTCCCTCTCTCTCATCCCCCCTCTCTCTCACCCCCCTCTCTTTTATCCCCCTCTCTCTCTCTCATCCCCTCTCTCTCTCACCCTCTTCTCTCTTCATCCCCCCTCTCTCTCATCCCCCTCTCTCTACCTACCTCCCTCACCCACCCCCCCCTCTCTCTCGTCCCCCCCCCTCTCTCCCTCCCTCACCCCCCCCCTCTCTCTCTCTCTCCCACCCCCCTCTCATGAAATCTCAGGGGTTCATGCTGGGACTTGGAGTCCTTCAATTTTGGAGGGAGTCACATCCGTCAAAAAGGAAGGAGTTGGGCAAATTTACATAGGAGTCGGAAGGGAGGGGCGCCCAATTTTAGTCTTGCCTAGGGCGGCACAAAACTAAAATACACCACTGCATATAGCAGTATATGGACAATATTTCACTTCTGTCACTTGTGTCTTTTTTCATGTAAATGTATCGCGGACATTAAGCAATTAATACTTTGATATGTGGAAGCCTATTCAGCGCTGCTGAGTGTGATTAATACTGGACTTTGTGGGATGCTACAGTGTATATTACATTTTTTTTTTTATGTCACAGTACATGTTGGCATTCATGGTTCCCTCAATGATCTGTAGCTCCCCAGTGCCGGCAGCACTCATGCAGCCCCAGACCATGACACTCCCACCACCATGCCTGACTGTAGGAAGACACACTTGTCTCATACCTGCCAACTGTCCCGATTTTGCCAGGACAATCCCGGGAAATAGAAGCCTGTCCCAGGTAATTGACTTTGTCCCGGCCCGTTACTCAGGCTGCCTGTTACCGTTTTTTTTTTTTTTTTTTATTATTATTATTTGTACTTTGTTCCACACAGTGTAGTATGCCCCGGGTCGCTCTCAACCCAGCTGGGGTTTGTAGTTCTGACAGCAGGTTGTCTCTCCTCTCCCGGTGCTCCCCTCTCCCTCTCTCCCGGTGTGCGCTCCCTCTTCCCTCCTGTCGCGTCGCAAATTTAATGTGTCAGCACGGTTCACTTCCCAAAATCTGCCAGCAGGGGGAGGCAGAGCACCTTCCGACAAACTGGAGACCCCACACTCCACGGCCTCTATGTGCCTGTGGCCTGGAACCGAGCGCCATCTTGAGGTGAAATGAGGGTATTACCTTTATTTTCCTTCTGTTTTTTTTTTTTTTAAAACAAAGTTACAAAAGAAAAGTAACAAAGGAAGAGGAGTTGTTATTCTATAGGAGGTGCGTGATCTGCTGTTCTCATACTGACCCTTCCTTCTCTACATAGCATGCAATGTTTTTACATTATTATTGTATATAATGTTTTTTCTAGATATAATTTTCTACACCTAATTGATACATAGATATACATTTTCGAGCTCTAGATAAATGTATATACACATCCTTGTGTGTGTGTATATATATATATACACTGCTCAAAAATAAATGAAAGGAACACTTTGAGAACAGATCTCAATGGGGAAAATATCATGCTGGATATCTATACTGGTATGGACTGGGTAATGTGTTAGGGTTTATACTGGTATGGACTGGGTAATGTGTTAGGATCTATACTGGTATGGACTGGGTAATGTGTTAGGATCTATACTGGTATGGACTGGATAATGTGTTAGGATCTATACTGGTATGGACTGGATAATGTGTTAGGATCTATACTGGTATGGACTGGATAATGTGTTAGGATCTATACAGGTATGGACTGGGAAATGTGTTAGGATCTATACTGGTATGGACTGAGTAATGTGTTAAGATCTATACTGGTATGGACTGGGTAATGTGTTAGAATCTATACTGGTATGGACTGGGTAATATGTTAGGATCTATACTGGTATGGACTGGGTAATGTGTTGGGATCTATACTGGTATGGACTGGGTAATGTGTTATGATCTATAATGGTATGGACTGGGTAATGTGTTAGGATCTATACTGGTATGGACTGGGTAATGTGTTATGATCTATAATGGTATGGACTGGGTAATGTGTTAGGATCTATACTGGTATGGACTGGGTAATGTGTTAGGATCTATACTGGTATGGACTAGGTAATGTGTTAGGATCTATACTGGTATGGACTGGGTAATGTGTTAGGATCTATACTGGTATGGACTGGGTAATGTGTTAGGATCTATACTGGTATGGACTGGGTAATGTGTTAGGATCTATACTGGTATGGACTAGGTAATGTGTTAGGATCTATACTGGTATGGACTGGGTAATCTGTTAGGATCTATACTGGTATGGACTGGGTAATGTGTTAGGATCTATACTGGTATGGACTGGGTAATGTGTTAGGATCTATACTGGTATGGACTGGGTAATGTGTTAGGATCTATACTGGTATGGACTAGGTAATGTGTTAGGATCTATACTGGTATGGACTGAGTAATGTGTTAGGATCTATACTGGTATGGACTGGGTAATCTGTTAGGATCTATACTGGTATGGACTGGGTAATGTGTTAGGATCTATACTGGTATGGACTGGGTAATGTGTTAGGATCTATACTGGTATGGACTGGGTAATGTGTTAGGTTCTATACTGGTATGGACTGGGTAATGTGTTAGGATCTATACTGGTATGGACTGGGTAATGTGTTAGGATCTATACTGGTATGGACTGGGTAATGTGTTAGGATCTATACTGGTATGGACTGGGTAATGTGTTATGATCTATAATGGTATGGACTGGGTAATGTGTTAGGATCTATACTGGTATGGACTGGGTAATGTGTTAGGATCTATACTGGTATGGACTGGGTAATATGTTAGGATCTATACTGGTATGGACTGGGTAATGTGTTGGGATCTATACTGGTATGGACTGGGTAATGTGTTATGATCTATAATGGTATGGACTGGGTAATGTGTTAGGATCTATACTGGTATGGACTGGGTAATGTGTTAGGATCTATACTGGTATGGACTGGGTAATGTGTTAGGATCTATACTGGTATGGACTGGGTAAGGTGTTAGGATCTATACTGGTATGGACTAGGTAATGTGTTAGGATCTATACTGGTATGGACTGGGTAACGTGTTAGGATCTATACTGGTATGGACTGGGTAATGTGTTAGGATCTATACTGGTATGGACTGGGTAATGTGTTAGGATCTATACTGGTATGGACTGGGTAATGTGTTATGATCTATAATGGTATGGACTGGGTAATGTGTTAGGATCTATACTGGTATGGACTGGGTAATGTGTTAGGATCTATACTGGTATGGACTAGGTAATGTGTTAGGATCTATACTGGAATGGACTGGGTAATGTGTTAAGATCTATACTGGTATGGACTGGGTAATGTGTTAAGATCTATACTGGTATGGACTGGATAATGTGTTAGGATCTATACTGGTATGGACTGGGTAATGTGTTAGGATCTATACTGGTATGGACTGGGTAATGTGTTAGGATCTATACTGGTATGGACTGAGTAATGTGTTAGGATCTATACTGGTATGGACTGGGTAATGTGTTAGGATCTATACTGGTATGGACTGGGTAATGTGTTAGGATCTATACTGGTATGGACTGGGTAATGTGTTAGGATCTATACTGGTATGGACTGGGTAATGTGTTAGGATCTATACTGGTATGAACTGGTATAGTGGTTTGGGGAACGGGCAAACAGGGAAATGTTCGGCCCTGAAATTCCTGCTCAGGCCAAACTGTTCCCCCGCCCCTTTGGGTCACAGTGATCACATGGTACTGTCAGCACACCGATCAGCCATTCAATGCGTTCCATGGACACCGCCAGTGACCGATCGCGCTGCAGCGAGGCGCAGATTCATGAAAAGAACGTTATTAGACAGCGATAAAAACCTGGTTTATTTATCTTTCTTATGCAGAGACATTTTATTCTTAGAAGATGTCGGCTGTGCTGGAAATATAAAAGCCGATAATGGGAAAGCCGAACTCTCCGCCTCGGCTGGAAGTCCAGGAAGAAGGAGGCGGCTTAGTGTTGGCGCAGTGGGCGGGGACCTCCTCATCACCGCCGCTCCTCACACCCGTCCGAAGTAAGTCTGGTAGGCCTGGTGGAAGCCGACCCACTCAGAGAACTGATCACACGGCCGATAATTCTCACACTGCTCCTTCTTCACCTCCATGGGGGACTTTATACGAGGATAGAACCTGCTCAGGAGAGGACATGATTAGGCCGGGAACCTCCCACACATCTACACAACCCCCAACATTCCCTTCCTTTCCCATCCGTAACTTCCAAATTTTGTTTTCTTGCATTCATAAAGAAATTCATTGAGTTTAGTTTTCGATTCGATTTTAATTTTTCCAATGGATTTGAATCAAAAACATCGAATCAATCCAAATTCATTGTAAAGAATATCCGGTACTATTCTATTTGATGTTCGAAAAGACAGTTATTTTCTTTCTATTTTATTCTATTCTAACCTAATCTATTTTTTTATGTTTTCCATTCTATTTTATTTTAATCTAATTTATTTTTTTCTATTCTATTCTTCTTTTATTTTCTATTCTTTTCTATTCTGTTTTGTTCTATTTTAATCTTTTCAAAATTCGAAGATGGCTAATTTCTTTCTATTTTGTTCTATTAAAATATATTTTATTTTTTTCTATCCTGTTCTATTCCTTTATATTGTATTGTATTGCTTTCTTTTATTTACTATTCTATTCTGTTTTATTTTGTTCTATTCTTTTTCAAATTCAAATTTCGACAGACAGCTATATTCATTCTATTTTATTCTATTCAAATCTATTTTCTTTTTTTTTCTATTCTATTCCTCTATACTGTATTGTTTTGCTTTCTTTTATTTACTATTCTATTCTGTTTTATTTTGTTCTATTCTTTTTCAAATTCAAATTTCGACAGACAGCTATATTCATTCTATTTTATTCTATTCAAATCTATTTTCTTTTTTTTCTATTCTATTCCTCTATATTGTATTGTTTTGCTTTCTTTTATTTACTATTCTATTCTGTTTTATTTTGTTCTATTCTTTTTCAAATTCAAATTTCGACAGACAGCTATATTCATTCTATTTTATTCTATTCAAATCTATTTTCTTTTTTTTTCTATTCTATTCCTTTATATTATATTGTATTCTATTCTTTTTGTTTCTATTCTATTCTGTTTTATTTTGTTCTGTTCTTTTTGAAATTCAAATTTCGGAAGACAGCTATATTCTTTCCATTTTTTCTATTCTATTCTTTTATTTTCTATTCTACTCACTCTATTACTTCATTTTATATTCTGTTCTATTTTGTTTTATCCTATTATATTCTTTTCAAAATTTAAATTTTGGAAGATGGATATATTCTTTCTATTTTTTTTTTTTTCAATTTTATGAATTCTTATTCTAATCTATTTAACTTTTTTCTATTCAATTCTATTCCTTTATTTTATATTAAATTCTTTTCTATTCTATCAGAAAACCGAATTTTAGAAGACAGCTCTATTCTATTCTATTCTTATATATTCTTTTACTTTCTATTCTATTAGATTCCTTTATTTTCTATTCTTTTTGTTCTATTCTGTTTTATTCCATGCTATTCTTTATGAAATTCAAACTTTTAAAGATGGCTATAATGTTTCTAGTCCGTTATTTTATTTTCTCTTCTATTTTATTATTTTATTTACTATTTTATTCTGTTTTATTTTGTTTTATTCTTTTTGAAATTCAAATTTCGGAAGATGGATATATTCTATTTTTTTTTCAATTCTATTCTAATCAATTTAACTTTATTTCTATTCAATTCTATTCCTTTATTTTATATTAAATAATTTTCTGTTGTATCAGAAAATCGAATTTCAGAAGACAGCTATATACTATTCTATTCTTTTCTATTATATTCTTTTATTTTCTATTCTATTAGATTCCTTTATTTTCTATTCTTTTTGTTCTATTCTGTTTTATTCCATGCTATTCTTTATGAAATTCAAACTTTTAAAGATGGCTATAATGTTTCTAGTCTGTTATTTTATTTTCTCTTCTATTTTATTATTTTATTTACTATTTTATTCTGTTTTATTTTGTTCTATTGTTTTTGAAATTCAAATTTCGGAAGACAGCTATATTCTTTCCATTTTTTCTATTCTATTCTTTTATTTTCTATTCTACTCACTCTATTACTTTATTTTATATTCTATTCTATTTTGTTTTATCCTATTATATTCTTTTCAAAATTCAAATTTCAGAAGATTGATATATTCAATTTTTTTTTCAATTCTATTCTAATCTATTTTTTTTTCTATTCTATTCTTTTCCTTTATTTTATATTAAATTATTTCCTATTCTATCAGAAAATCGAATTTCAGAAGACAGCTATATTCTTTATATTCTATTCTATTATTTTCTATTATATTCTTTTACTTACTATTCTATTAGATTCCTTTATTTTCTATTCTTTATGTTCTATTCTGTTTTATTCTATGCTATTCTTTACGAAATTCGAAATTTTAAAGATGGCTATAATGTTTCTATTCCATTATTTTATTTTCTATTCTATTTTATTCTTTTATTTACTATTTTATTCTGTTTTATTTTGTTCTATTCTTTTTAAAAAATTCCAATTTTGGCAGGCAGCTATATTCTTTCTATTTCATTTTATTCAATTCTGATTTATTTTTTCTATTCTAATCAATATATATTGTATTCTCTTCTTTTATTTACTATTCTATTCTGTTTATTTTGTTCTATTCATTTTTTAAATTAACATTTCCGAAGACAGCTATATTCTTTCTATTTTTTCTCGATTCTTTTCTTTTATTTTCTATTCTACTCACTGTATTACTTCATTTCATATTCTGTTCTATTTTGTTTTCTCCTATTGTATTCTTTCCAAAATTTAAATTTTGGAAGATGGATAAATTCTTTCTATTTTTTTTCAATTCTATTCTAATCCATACATTTTTTTCTATTCTGTTCCTTTATTTTATATTCATTTCTTTTCTATTCAATCAGGACATTCGAGTTTCAGAAGACAGCTACAGTATATTATTTTCTTTTCAATTCTTCTCTGTTCTATTCTGTTTCATTCTATGTTATTCTTTTCGAAATTCAAGATATATAGAAGAATATAAGAAGAGATACAAATTCGATTTGAATTTTGGACAAAATTTTGTTCCACTATTTTGGATTTATTTAAATTCATTCTTATTGTAATTCAGAAGCTTGGATACATCTGAACCTCCGAATAACAAACATTTTGTCCGAATTTCGATTCGGAATATACTAATCTGCACATTGCATCAACACTCCTTTACTCCCCAATACAAGCCAGGGAAGAGGGTCCAAATGGAGCACCTGAGAAGGACCTCAGGAGCTTTTTAAAGGCGAGCTGAGGAGAGGAAGGAGCAGAGTCCTCCAGCAGTGCAGAGTATTTCAGGAGAGGAGAGTTATAGAGGAAGGAGCAGAGTCCTCCAGCAGTGCAGAGTATTTCAGGGGAGGAGAGTTATAGAGGAAGGAGCAGAGTCCTCCAGCAGAGCAGAGTATTTCAGGAGAGAAGAGTTATAGAGGAAGGAGCAGAGTCCTCCAGCAGTGCAGAGTATTTCAGGAGAGGAGAGTAGAGGAAGGAGCTGAGTCCTCCAGCAGTGCAGAGTATTTTAGGTGGGGAGAGTAGAGGAAGGAGCAGAGTCCTCCAGCAGTGCAGAGTATTTCAGGATAGGAGAGCAGAGGAAGGAGCAGAGTCCTCTCTATGGTTGACTTACCTCTCATAATAGTCATAGGCCCTCCGGTGCCGTTTGATGAGGGAGTGGGCGGAGCTCCTCGGGATCCTCACCTCTGGAAGAGGAAGTAGAATGATCAGAGATCTCGGATTTATTGATACATTGAAGCGATAATAATCCAGAAATGTAACATATTGCAGCTCACCAATCATTAGATACAGCAGCTGCATCCCTCTCTTTTTATGGACTATTCTGGGTGATCTGGCCAGTAACACACCTGTATAAGAGTGACCCCCCCCCCTCACTCTGGATGAAGGAGCACAGGGGGCACAGCAGACAACAGCATTGTCAGTCTGGGAGGAGGGGAGTGTTAGACAGACTAGCAGATTTAGATACACTAACAAATTGAAAGCAATCTCCAGCTCACACTTTATAATCAGTTACAGTTAAAGTTTTTTCCTTTTGGGATAAAGGTCTTACATGGAGCTGATCTTTGTAAGCACCCCCTGTCAGTGGTAAATGGTTTGTCTCATCTCTGTAACTGCAAGAGAGCTTTTTAGTTTGATAAGGAGCTTTTTAGTTTGAAAAACAACAGACTTACTGGCTGGATCACCCGCTGAAAATGACGGAAAGAAAGCCTGAAATCGGAAAAGAATGCAGAATTGGGAAGCCGCAATATAAGAAATGTGCGCTTTTGGGTTTAATACCGCCTGCTGAGCAGCCACCGCCTGTATACGGCGGCAGGTTGCCGTGAATCGCCGTACATGCGTGATGGTTCACGGGAGTGATCCTGAGGGCGCGCGTGCCCATTCACCAGCGGGGAAGCTGAGGCGCAGAGCTGGTAGCCACCACTGCCGCCGGGCACCCGCCATTGCTCCCTGAAAAAAAAGAACGGCGGTCTGCTGTTGTAAACACAGCCGACCGTTGTTCTCTCAGCTATCAATACAGAGCTCCTCCTATTTAGGGACACAGGTCTCTGTGTTGATTCCATAAGCCCCTCCCCCTCACAGTTAGAAAACACCCCCGAGGCATACATTTAAACCTTTGATCGTCCCCGTGTCATTATCACAGTGACAGTGCATATTTTTAGCACTGATTACTGTAGTAATGTCACTGGTCCCTCAAAAAGTGTCAAAAATGTCAGTTAGGGGTCCGATCTATCACGGTCGCGCTAAAAATCGAAGATCGCCGCAATTACTAGTAATAAAATAAACAAATAAATAAATAAAAATGACATAAATCTTTCCCCTAGTTTGTTGACGTGATAATTTTTGAGCAAACCAATCAAAATACGCTTATTGGGATTTTTCTTTTTTTTTACTAAAAATATGTAACAGAAAATAAATTGGCCTAAAAGGATGAAAAAATTAGATTTTGTTTTTTTTTTTTTTTTATTGAAAATGTTAAATAGCAGAAAGTAAAAAAACATTGTTTTTTTTTTTTTCAGAATTGTCGTTTTTTTTTTTTTTTTTTTTTGTTTATAGCACAAAAAATAAAAATAAATCGCACAGGTGATCAAATACCGCCATTATGTAGCAGACTACATATTGGCCTAAACTGATGAAGAAATTTGATTTTTTATTTTCTTTTATTGGATGTTTTATAGCATAAAGTGAAAAAAAAAAAAAAATATATATATATATATATATATATATATATTTTTTTTTTTTTTTAAACAATTGCCGGCGTTTTTTTGTTTATAGCGCAAAAAATAAAAATAAATCGCACAGGTGATCAAATACCGCCATTATGTAGCAGACTACATATTGGCCTAAACTGATGAAGAAATTTGATTTTTTATTTTCTTTTATTGGATGTTTTATAGCATAAAGTGAAAAAAAAATATATATATATATATATATTTTTTTTTTTTTTTTTTTAAAACAATTGCCGGCGTTTTTTTGTTTATAGCTCAAAAAAGAAATAAATTGCGCAGGTGATCAAATACCACCAAAATATAGAAGACTACATATTGGCCTAAACTGATGAAGAAATTTGATTTTTTATATTTTTTTTATTTGATGTTTTATAGCATAAAGTGAAAAAAAAAAATATATATATATATATATATATTTTTTTTTTTAAACAATTGTCGGCCTTTTTTAATTTATAGTGCAAAAAATAGAAATCATACAGATGATCAAATACTGCCAAAAGAAAGCTCTGTTTGTGGGGAAAAAAAGGACGTCAATTATTTTTAATCAATAATTATTTGGGTGCAGCGTCACACGACCGTCCAATTGTCAGTTAAAGTAACGCAGTGCCGAATCGCAATAAATGGCCTGGTCAATAAGGGGGGAAATCTTACGGTTCAGAAGTGGTTAATGATTCCACTCTCCGACTGTAATATGTATATATAGATTGCGATTTGCAAGTTGTTTACCGGGGTGATGGCTGAAGATTATAACCCGGGTATCGTTCCTTTTTTAGCAGGTGCCTGGTTTCTTAACGGTGCGGCCGGCTGCTTCCATAAGCGATCAAAGATTTAACACAGTTTGATTCCCCTCTATGGCCTTGGAGGACCGGAGCGATGTCATGATCTGACTTCCAGTGCTCAGACCATACGCCGCACACTGCATCTAATCGGTCTGCATGGCTGTCGTCCAGAAGGAAGCCTCTTCTATAGATGATGCACAAGAAAGCCCACAAACAGTTTGCTGAAGACAAGCAGACTAAGGACATGGATTACTGGAACCATCTCCTGTGCTCTGATGAGACCAAGATAAACTTATTTGGTGTCAGATGGTGTCAGGCGTGTGTGGCGGCAACCAGGTGAGGAGTACAAAGACAAGTGTGTCTTCCTACAGTCAAGCATGGTGGTGGGAGTGCCATGGTCTGGGGCTGTATGAGTGCTGCCGGCACTGGGGAGCTACAGTTCATTGAGGGAACCATGAATGCCAACATGTACTGTGACATACTGAAGCAGAGCATGATCCCCTCCCTTCAGAGACTGGGGGGCAGGGCAGTATTCCAACATAACGACCCCAAACACCTCCAAGACCACCACTGCCTTGCTAAAGAAGTTGAGGGTAAAGGTGATGGACTGGCCAAGCATGTCTCCAGACCTAAACCTTATTGAGCATCTGTGGGGCATCCTCAATCGGAAGGTGGAGGAGGGGAAGGTCTCTAACATCCACCAGCTCTGTGATGTCATCATGGAGGAGGGGAAGAGGACTCCAGTGACAACCTGTGAAGCTCTGGTGAACTCCATGTCCAAGAGGGTTAAGGCAGTGCTGGAAAATAATGGTGGCCACACAAAATATTAACACTTTGGGCCAAATTTGGAGATTGTCACTTAGGGGTGTACTCACTTTTGTTGCCAGCGGTTTAGACATTAATGGCTGTGTGTTGAGTTATTTTGAGGGGACAGTAAATTTACACTTTTATACAAGCTGTACACTCACTACTTTACATTGTAGCAAAGTCTCATTTCTTCAGTGTTGTCACATGAAAAGATAGAATAAAATATTTACAGAAATGTGAGGGGTGAGATACTGTATTTAAAGCTTATAACCACTATATCAATAATAATAATACACATATATTTCATGAGGGGTGTACTTACTTTCGTGAGATACTGTATATAATGTTTGGGTGTTCTAAATATATTTTTTTAGCACAATATACACATTTAAAGTTGTAAGGAAAAAGTTCTTATTTACTCGGTGTAACATCATCTTTGTTTTTTTTTTAAATTTATTAAAGTGTATTTTTCCCAAAAAACTGCGTTTGCAAAACCGCTGTGCAAATACCGTGTGACATAAAAAATTGCAACGTTCAACATTTTATTCCCAAGAGTCTTCTAAAAAAAAAAAAAAAAAAAAATACACATATATATATAATATATAATGTTTGGAGGTTATAAGTAATTGTCTAGCATAAAATACTGATAATAAACTTGTAAACAAAAAGTGCCAGAAAATGGCCGGCCGGCAAGTGGTTAATTCAGGACAGAACAATCGTTATAAAGGAAGGATGTGATTGGTTCACCTTTAGCGTCGATCACTTTTCTTGATTTCTGAGGGGCGGGACCTAAAGGAACATAAAAAGAGAAGAAGTTTTATTTTCTGTGGAGGAGGATAAAGAAATGAACACAGAAGTGGAAAGTGTGAATGGAGCCCATATACAGTGAGGGAAAAAGTATGTGACCCCCTGCTGATTTTGTACGTTTGCCTACTGACAAAGAAATGATCAGTCTATAATTTTATTGGTCGGTTTATTTTACCAGTGAGAGACGGAATAACAACAAAAATATCCAGAAAAACACATTTCAAAAAAGTTATAAATTGATTTGCATTTTAACCACTTGCCGACTGCCTAACGACTATCTACGTCGGCAGTCAGCCCCTCACAGGCAAAGTGACGTAGGGCTACGTCACTAGCTTGTGAGGGTCTAGGGAGCGAGCGCGCGCCCCCGGAGGCGCGCTCCCGCTCCCGCGTGGTCACGGACCCCCCCGCGCGTGTGACTCACTTGGCGATCGGCGGGGGGGCTTGTGTAAACAAACTGCCTGTCATTCTCCTCGCTGTAAAGACAGATCAAACGGATCTACTATGTAGATCCGTTGATCAGTGTCCTTACAGCTCAAGCCACAGCCAATCACAGTAGAAAGCACGCCCCTAGGGACACACACAGCCCCTCCCTCCCAAATAAAGTTAACCCCTTCACTACCAGTGTATTTTTACAGTAACAGTGCATATTTATAGCACTGATTACTGTAGTAATGTCACCGGTAACCCCAAAAGTGTCACAAATGTCAGTCAAGGGTCCGATCTGTCCGCCCCAATGTCGCAGTACCGCAAAAAAAATCGCAGATCGCCGCCATTACGCGTTAAAAAAAAACAACAAAAATGACAAAAAATCTTTCCCTTTGTTAGTAAACGCGATAACTTTTGCGCAAACCAATCAAAATACGCTTTTTGCGATTTTTTTTACCAAACATATGTAGCATAAAACAAATTGGCCGAAAATTTTAAAAAATTTTGATTTTTACTTTTTTTTGGGGGGGAATTTCATATAAAAAAATGTGAAAAATATTGTTATTTTTGCAAAATTACAATATATACTATATACCTTCAGCCTATATCAGCCAATAACCCCCCCCCCCCCCCCCCACTCTCTACTACTCTTCAAGGACTTCCTAATTCTTCTGATAGTGTAGATACCCCACTGACCCAACATCCCCGAACCTCATTACATTTTTCCAATGAGCCTCTTTTTATGTACGTAGTTTTATAAAGTGGGCGTGTCCTATTTATAATTCCTTTCCAACCATGTACTGTTGGAGGTTTTTGTTTTTTTCCATGAAACTATTATTAATTTCCTTGCATAGTACAGAAGAAGTGTCAAGAGCGTACGGGTAGCTAAACCATCCACTAATCCCATCATTTTTTTAAAAAAATTTTAAAATTAGTTTATTTACAATTTTTAATCAATTAATTTTTATTTGGTTTTACATAGACAAACAAGAAAAAAAAATCAAAGATATTTTGTTATCGGGCTAAACCATCCACTAATCCCATATGTTTTTTTAAAATGTTTAAAATTTGTTTATTTTACAATTGTTGACAATTATTAATTATGTTTTAAGCATTTTTTTTTTTGACAATTTGTTATTGGGCTAAACCACCCACTAATCCCATAATTTTTTTTTAAAAATGTTTAAAATTTGTTTATTTTACAATTTTTGAAAATTATTAATTACGTTTTAAGCATTTTTTTTGACAATTAGTTATTGGGCTAAACCATCCACTAATCCCATAATTTTTAAAAAAATGTTTAAAATTTGTTTATTTTACAATTTTTGAAAATTATTAATTAAGTTTTAAGCATTTTTTTTGACAATTTGTTATTGGGCTAAACCATCCACTAATCCCATAATTTTTAAAAAAAATGTTTAAAATTTGTTTATTTTACAATTTTTGAAAATTATTAATTACGTTTTAAGCATTTTTTTGACAATTTGTTATTGGGCTAAACCATCCACCAATCCCATATTTTTTTTAAAAATGTTTAAAATTTGTTTATTTTACAATTTTTGAAAATTATTAATTACGTTTTAAGCATTTTTTTTGACAATTTGTTATTGGGCTAAACCATCCACCAATCCCATATTTTTTTTAAAAATGTTTAAAATTTGTTTATTTTACAATTTTTGAAAATTATTAATTACGTTTTAAGCATTTTTTTGACTATTTGTTATTGGGCTAAACCATCCACCAATCCCATATTTTTTTAAAAAATGTTTAAAATTTGTTTATTTTACAATTTTTGAAAATTATTAATTACGTTTTAAGCATTTTTTTGACAATTTGTTATTGGGCTAAACCATCCACTAATCCCATAATTTTTTTAAAAAATGTTTAAGATTTGTTTATTTTACAATTTTTGAAAATTATTAATTACGTTTTAAGCATTTTTTTGACAATTTGTTATTGGGCTAAACCATCCACTAATCCCATAATTTTTTTAAAAAATGTTTAAGATTTGTTTATTTTACAATTTTTGAAAATTATTAATTACGTTTTAAGCATTTTTTTGACAATTTGTTATTGGACTAAACCATCCACTAATCCCATATTTTTTTTAAAAATGTTTAAAATTAGTGGATTTTACAATTTTTGAAAATTATTAATTACGTTTAAAGCATTTTTTTTTTTTTTTTAAATGTGTTATTTTTTTACAGGACAGAGAAGTCTGCAGTGCTGGGGGAGGGGGATTGGCACAGTGAAAGAGGGGCACATGAGGGGGCGGGGATCAGGAGCAGGTAGGCTGTACGGGGCCCCCTAATTTCTAACAGCAGCCCGGCATATAGCAAGGAAATTCACCACTCTATGCAAACAATGCGTGAAAAAAATAAATAAATCCTGAACACTCCCCCAGAGTAGTACAATGTTACTATGGTAACCCTATATTGCTCTTGTCAAAGTGTGTTAAAAAAATCCTAAAAACAAAAAAAAAAAAAAATAACAAAAAAAATAAAAATAAATAAAAAAATAAAAATAAAGTATTTTTTTTTTTTTTTCGTAATGTCACCAGTTGGTGTCCCTATTCACTGCCACACCAGTCCTATGATGACGCTGTACTGCACAAGTGACAGTAAAAGAAAAAAAAAAAAAGTCTTAATTTTCCAGGGTAGGCAAAATATAAGCTACACACAGGAAACTGTGTCCAGCCGGATCGCATAGAGAAGCACAGAGACCCAGTGATGACATCACAGGGACTAAAAATAAGAGATGTATTAAAAATGGAAAGGTTTTAATTAATAATATCATTAATATGTTGATGGGGGGGGGGAGGGACCAGGGAGGGCAAAACAGAAGCAGATTTAAGCTCTTCAATACCGGGCACTCCCATCCCCCTTCCTGCCCAGGTCAATTTTCAGCTTTCAGCGCTCTCACACTTTGAATGACAATTGCGCCGTCATGCAACGCTGTCTCCAGATGACAGATAGAGATTTCCTTTGGTGGTATTTAATCACCGCTGGGGGTTTTATTTTTTTCTAACAAAAAAAAAAAGGACCAAAAATATTGAAAGAAAAAAAAAAGTTTTCTTAGTTTCTGTCAGTAAATTTTGTAAATAAGTAATTTTTCTCCTTCACTGATGTGTGCTGATGAGGAGACACTAATAGGCTGCACTGATGGGCACTGAGAGGTGGTACTAATAGGTGGCACTGATGGGCACTGATAGGTGGCACTGGTGGGCCACACTGATGGGCACTGACTGGCAGCACTGGTGGGCACTGATGGGCAGCACAGATGAGCAGGCACTGACTGGCATCACTAATGGGCACTGTTTGGGGTCACTGATGGGCACTGATTGGTGTCACTGATGGGCACTGATTGGTGTCACTGATGGGCACTGATTGGGGTCACTGATGGGCACTGATTGGGGTCACTGATGGGCACTGATTGGTGTCACTAATGGGCACTAATTGGGGTCACTGATGGGCACTGATTGGGGTCACTGATGGGCACTGATTGGTGTCACTGATGGGCACTGATTGGGGTCACTGATGGGCACTGATTGGTGTCACTAATGGGCACTGATTGGTGTCACTGATGGGCACTGATTGGGTTCACTGATGGGCACTGATTGGTGTCACTAATGGGCACTGATTGGGGTCACTGATGGGCACTGATTGGTGTCACTAATGGGCACTGATTGGGGTCACTGATGGGCAGTAATTGGTGTCATTGATGGGCACTGCTCTGGATTTACTGTTATCAGTGCCGTGATTAGCTGTCTTGGACTCCCCTTCAAGGAGAAGCCGCTGATTGGCTCTGACAGTGTGAGGCTAGGAGAGCGATAAACGCACTTCCTCATTTACCTGTGACCGGCTGTGATTGGTCACAGTTAATCACATGGGTACAGAACTGCGTCATTGGCTCTTTACTAGGAACACGGAGCGGCTGTGATCGCAGCACTGCGCGCCCCCGAGTGTCTGTTCTGGGGCGCCGTCATATGACGTCATCACAACGAGAGCCGCACCGCTCTGCTCCGCCCTCATTTCACTGTGGGCGGGCGACAAATGGTTAACTTTATCTTTCAGACGGCAAATGAAAGGTCTCACCTTTCCTGCAGTCTCACCCATGCAGAGGGGGGGGGGGGGGGCATTCACAGCAACAATGTATCCATAAACCATTCACAGCAACAATGTATCTATAAACCATTCACAGCAACAATGTATCTATAAACCCTTCACAGCAACAATGTATCCATAAACCATTCACAGCAACAATGTATCCATAAATCATTCGCAGCAACAATGTATCCATAAATCATTCGCAGCAACAATGTATCCATAAACCATTCGCAGCAACAATGTATCCAAAAACCATTCGCAGCAACAATGTATCCATAAACCATTCGCAGCAACTATGTATCCATAAATCATTCGCAGCAACAATGTATCCATAAACCATTCGCAGCAACAATGTATCCAAAAACCATTCGCAGCAACAATGTATCCATAAACCATTCGCAGCACCAATGTATCCATAAACCATTCGCAGCACCAATGTATCCATAAACCATTCACAGCAACAATGTATCTATAAACCCTTCACAGCAACAATGTATCTATAAACCCTTCACAGCAACAATGTATCCATAAACCATTCACAGCAACAATGTATCCATAAACCATTCGCAGCAACAAAGTATCCATAAACCATTCACAGCAACAATGTGTCTATAAACCATTCGCAGCACCAATGTATCCATAAACCATTCGCAGCAACAAAGTATCTATAAACCATTCACAGCAACAATGTATCTATAAACCATTCACAGCAATGCGGGTTTCCAAACCTGAACAGCGATTATAATTTTGTGGAAGTTTTAAAAAAAATCTGAGAGATCCTCAAATTTTCCGACCTTGGTGAGTCAGGACGGCGGCAGCGGCGGCCATCGCCAGCAGCGCCAGGACAATCAGCGTCTTCATGGCGGTGCGCGGTGCGTTCCTCGTCTCTCTGATCCCCAGCTGGTGAGTCTCTGGCAGTCTGCGGGGGCTGGGTCTGTTCTGCGTTACGTCCTCTTATATAACGCCGCGGCGTGCCGGAGCCGCCGGTAGCCAAATTCCTGGGAGGTCAGCTCATGATTGGAAGGGGATCCGGAGGTTCTGGAACTCGCCGTATCGCCACCGCTCATCCCCCCTTTCCTGCTGGAGGGTTCTGTCTGTCCTCCACATAGTCAGAGACGTTCTGTGACTCATCATCTGTACAGAAAATAATTCCTTTATTCTCTCTTCTCCCAGTCTGGAAGCACACGTGTCACACATCTTCATTACAGGGATGAGATTACTTCCAGCAGAGGAAATCTCCTCCCGATGGGGAATACAGATGTGAAAATGCCTCATAATAATCAGCAACATTCAGTAAAAAAAAAAGTGTTTTTTTCTTTATTTATACCGTGGGCAACGCGTTTCAGGGCTCTAGGCAGGACAGCTTCTTCATTAGAAGGATGAGATTACTTCCAGCAGAGGAAACCTCCTCCCGATGGGGAATACAGATGAGAAAAGGCCTCATAAAAATCAGCAACATTCAGTAAAAAATGTATTTTTTCTCTATTTATGATGTAGGCAACGCGTTTCAGGGCTCTAGGCAGTGCCACTTCTTCATTAAAGAGATGAGATTAAAGCCAGCCAGCAGAGGAAATATCCTGCCAATGGGGAATACAGAGGTGAAAATAATAATAATAATCAGCAACATTCAGTGAAAAAAAAAAAAAGTAAAAAAGTTTTTTATTTTATGTTATTTATACCATGGGCAACGCGTTTCCTGGTTCTAGGCAGTGCCACTTCCTCATTGCTGAGATGAAATAAATCTCCTCCCGATGGGGAATACAGATGTGAAAAGGCCTCATAAAAATCAGCAAAAAAAAAATTATATTTTAGTTATACCGTGGGCTACGCGTTTCAGGGTTCTAGGCAGTGCAGCTTCTTCATTACAGGGATGAGATTACAGCCAGCCAGCAGAGGAAATATCCTGCCAATGGGGAATACAGATGTGAAAATAATAATAATAATAATCACCAACATTCAGTAAAAAAAAAAAAAAAAAAGTAAAAAAGTTTTTTATTTTATTTTATTGATACCATGGGCAACGCGTTTCCTGGTTCTAGGCGGTGCCACTTCCTCATTGCTGAGATGAAATAAATCTCCTCCCGATGTAGAATACAGATGTGAAAAGGCCTCATAAAAATCAGCAAAAAAAAAAAAAAGTTTTATATTTTATTTATACCGTGGGCTACGCGTTTCAGGGTTCTAGGCAGTGCAGCTTCTTCATTACAGGGATGAGATTACTTCCAGCAGAGGAAATCTCTTCCTGATGGGCTTCATAATAATCAGCAACCATAAAAAAAAATGTGTTTGTTTTATTTGTACCATGGGCTACGCGTTTCAGGGCTCTAGGCAGTGCCACTTCTTCATTACAGGGATGAGATTACATCCAGCAGAGGAAATCTTCTCCCGATGGGAAAAGGCCTCATAAAAATCAGCAACATTCAGTAATAAAGAGTTACTTTATTGCAGCTTGGGCATCAGTATACAGCTTCCTGTAGTGTGGGATTAGAGGTGAAGATTGCACCCAGGATCGGGGTGACACCGGTTTAGGTGAATACTGGAACTGACTGTAAATTCACCCAGAATATAAACCAGTCAGGATCAGAGAATAGTTTGATCACATTCCCCGCCTATACACTGCAATCAGTAAGCAGCCATATAATTAGCTTAGCTAGGGAGGAGCCAACATAGACTATGCTAATCCACACTCAGCAACTAATAGATGTCATATAATGAACTACTAGCCACTGAAACCAGCAGAGGTGCCCAGACCTTCCGGCAGCGATACTCAGACCGTCCGGTAGCGATACCCAGACCGTCCGGCAGCGACACCCAGACCATCCCCTGCAGCGATACCCAGACCGTCCGGTAGCGATACCCAGACCGTCTGGCAGCGACACCCAGACCGTCTGGCAGCGATACCCAGACCTTCCGGCAGCGATACCCAGACCGTCCTGCAGCGATACCCAGACCATCCGGCAGCGATACCCAGACTGTCCTGCAGCGATACCCAGACCGTCCGGCAGCGATACCCAGACCATCCGGCAGCGATACCCAGACTGTCCTGCAGCGATACCCAGACCGTCTGGCAGCGATACCCAGACCGTCCGGCAGCGACACCCAGACCGTCTGGCAGCGATACCCAGACCTTCCGGCAGCGATACCCAGACCGTCCTGCAGCGATACCCAGACCGTCCGGCAGCGATACCCAGACCATCCGGCAGCGATACCCAGACCATCCGGCAGCGATACCCAGACCGTCCGGCAGCGACACCCAGACCGTCCGGCATCGATACCCAGACCATCCTGCAGCGATACCCAGACCGTCCGGCCGCGACACCCAGACCTTCCGGCAGCGACACCCAGACTGTCCTGCAGCGATACCCAGACCGTCTGGCAGCGATACCCAGACCGTCCGGCAGCGACACCCAGACCGTCTGGCAGCGATACCCAGACCTTCCGGCAGCGATACCCAGACCGTCCTGCAGCGATACCCAGACCGTCCGGCAGCGATACCCAGACCATCCGGCAGCGATACCCAGACCATCCGGCAGCGATACCCAGACCGTCCGGCAGCGACACCCAGACCGTCCGGCATCGATACCCAGACCATCCTGCAGCGATACCCAGACCGTCCGGCCGCGACACCCAGACCTTCCGGCAGCGACACCCAGACTGTCCTGCAGCGATACCCAGACCGTCTGGCAGCGATACCCAGACCGTCCGGCAGCGACACCCAGACCGTCTGGCAGCGATACCCAGACCTTCCGGCAGCGATACCCAGACCATCCTGCAGCGATACCCAGAGCGTCCGGCAGCGATACCCAGACCATCCGGCCGCGACACCCAGACCGTCCGGCAGCGACACCCAGACCTTCCGGCAGCGATACCCAGACCGTCCTGCAGCGATACCCAGAGCGTCCGGCAGCGATACCCAGACCATCCGGCCGCGACACCCAGACCGTCCGGCAGCGACACCCAGACCTTCCGGCAGCGATACCCAGACCGTCCGGCAGCGATACCCAGACCTTCCGGCAGCGATACCCAGACCGTCCGGCAGCGATACCCAGACCGTCCAGCAGCGATACCCAGACTGTCCGGCAGCGATACCCAAACCGTCTGGCAGCGATACCAAGACCGTCCGGCAGCGATACCCATACCGTGCGGCAGTGATACCCAGACCGTCCGGCAGCGATACCCAGACCTTCCGGCAGCGATACCCAGACCTTCTGGCAGCGATACCCAGACCATCCGGCAGCGATACCCAGACCGTCCGGCAGCGACACCCAAACCGTCCGGCAGGGACACCCAAACCGTCCGGCAGTGATATCCAGACCGTCCAGTAGCCAGCCCACAACCCCCGAACATTACACATTAGCATACGTGTAGCACTACTCCCCTGGGAGCTGCTGGTTACGGATTCCCCAGGGTCACCCATAGCAACAACTTGACAATATAGTATATTCTAAGTGCTTGGCTCAGTCAGAAAACAGTCCAGGGTTTTTTTTGTTGTTTTATTGGAGAACTGGGATAGGAGAAGGGATGAGTGGGATACTCCAACTGAATAAACTATGCACAATTGCTGGGTCTTCTGACTATAGCTGAATGCGGCAAGGCCTCTGCTTCACCTTGCCACTAAGTGAAGAAGAATTAGATGAACTGTACTGTACTGTGAATCGCTCTTCAGGGTCCTACTCAGCACCCCCTTTGTCCATACTCTTTAGGGTTCTATACGGCACCCCCTTTAATCTGACACTCTGTGTGGGCTGACCCTTTATCCTCTGACTTCACTGGAGTCAGTGGCGTAGCGTGGGTTGTCAGCGCCCGGGGCAAGGCAAGTAATTTGCGCCCCCTAACCTGCGGACTTTTAGTACTCCCCGAGTCCCTTCCTACAATAGTACTGACCAGCCTGATTCCTATACTGACCTACCAGTCCACTACACTAACATACCTGATTCCTGTAGTGGCCACTACACTGACCTACCTGTCAACGACACTGACCCTTACAAAGACCTACCTGACTCCTACCTGACCACTACACTGCCCACTACACTACACTGCCCACTACACAGAGGACACCACCGCGTCATCGAGCCCTTACAGGGGGCGGGTCGGGGAGGATTGTGAGAGCTTAGAGGAGGCGGGATGGAGGCACATGCAGGGCTGACTTAGAAGACAGCGAGGCAGGCTCCAGAAGCGAGGCGGGGCTCTGCCACTGGCCAGCCCCGCTGCCGCACATGACAATGTTGGCCCAATCACAGGGCGCCGACCTGGAGGAAGAATTTTTAAAGTTTGCTAGAGTGACACTGGCGTGGGATGCGCCCCCCCAAATGTTGCGCCCGGTGCGGCCGGCCCCCCCTGCACCCCCCACGCTACGCCACTGACTGGAGTGGTCCCCCTTCCTGGGCAGACCCTTTGGCAAGTCCCCTGGTACTCACGGACACAGTTTTTCCCAGGAAGACTCTGCCAGCAGCTTCACTGGATCCTCTGCAGTTCAGCTCCACACCTGGTTCACTAGGCCGACTGCCTATTATGACCACTTTCCTCATGCAGCAGGAGGAGAGATCAGCCGTCAGCTTCCTCCTGGGACTCTGCATCCCGCCAAAGACACCCTGTCACATGTCCTCCTGGCTTTTGTGAGCAATCCCAGGATGTACCCACCCACTGGGACTCCCACAAAAGCCAATGTGTCACTGGCTGGGTTCCCTCCACTGTCCAACAAGCTCGCTCATTGGATGCAGTGGGGACACTCCCTCATACCCAGTGAATCACTCCTGGAAACTTGCAACAGGCAACCTAATAGACCAGGCTCCCCTGATAAGCAGAAGGAGCAAAAGATGCTTCCACCCAGCACCTACCTACCTAGGAGGGTGCTACATACACATAAACATCCCACAATTGTTCAATACCAAGATACAGCATGCAACATCAGTCATCTCTTCAAGAGATGATCCGACAGACAGAAACAATAGGTGACTCAATTAACCGCCTGCTGACCAGCCTGCCATAGTTTTACTGCAGCAGGTCGGCTCTGTCCCGCGAAAATAACGTACCTGTACGTCGCTTCCCGGGGGCGCTCATGCACCCATTCACCAAAGTGGGAATCGGATCTGCAGGTCCAGTGGCCACGATTGCCACCGGATACACCGTGGAGTGGCGCTCTGCCGTTATATTGCCAAATTTGCCCCCTTAATGACCAGACCATTTTTTGCGATTCTGCACTGCGTTATTCTAACAGAAAATTGCGCGGTCATGTGAGGCTGTACCCAAATGAAATTAACGTCCTTTTTTTCCCCACAAATAAAGATTTGCTTTGGGGGTATTTGATCACCTCTGCGATTTTTATTTTTTGCGCTATAAACAAAAAAAGAGCGACAATTCTGAAAAAAAAATATATATTTTTCACATTCTGCTATATAACATTCCCAACCCCCAAAATAAAAAATAAAAAAAATAAAAATCAAATTTTTTCATCATTTTAGGCCAATTTGTATTCTGCTACATATTTTTGGCAAAAAAAAAAAAAATTGCAATAAACGTATTTTGATTGGTTTGTGCAAAAGTTATCGCTTCTACTAACTAGGGGAAAAATTTATGTTATTTTAAATTTTTTTTTTTTACTAGTAATGGCGGCGATCTGCGATTTTTAGTGGGACTGCGACATTGTGGCGGACAGATCGGACCCCTAACTGACATTTTTGGGGGTACCAGTGACATTACTACAGTAATTAGTGCTAAAAATATGCACTGTCACTGTACTAATGACACTGGCAGAGAAGGGGTTAACCTAGGGGTGATCAAAGGGTTAAGTGTGAGCCTAGGGGAGTGTTTTCTAACTGTGGGGGGAGGGACTTGTGAAATGATCATAGAGACCTGTGATCCTTTATAGAAGGAGCTCTGTGATCATTCCAGGGAGAAGGACGGTCAGCTGTGTTTACAACATCCGACCGTCCTTCTCTCTCAGCGGGGAGCGATCGCGGGTGTCAGGCGGCAATCATGGCGACCAGTGCTGTGGATCGGCATCCTCGCTGCCTAGTGGGGATGGGAGCGCGCTGCCGGTGGCACATTCGCTCGCTCCTCCAGCACAACAAGCACAACTGACGTAGTGCTACGTCGTTTCGTGCAGCCAAGCCAGCGCGGTGGGCGGTCAGTAAGCAGTTAATTAGAAGTAGTGTGAGCATCTAATTAGAATATTTTTCAGAAGGAGCCCCATAAAGTCTCCTATAGGAAGGTGACGCCTGGGTGGTGTCACATTCTCGGGTCTCCTATAGGAAGGTGACGCCTGGGTGGTGTCACGTTCTCGGGTCTCCTATAGGAAGGTGACGCCTGGGTGGTGTCACGTTCTCGGGTCTCCTATAGGAAGGTGACGCCTGGGTGGTGTCATGTTCTCGGGTCTCCTATAGGAAGGTGACGCCTGGGTGGTGTATTGTTCTCGGGTCTCCTATAGGAAGGTGACGCCTGGGTGGTGTCACGTTCTCGGGTCTCCTATAGGAAGGTGACGCCTGGGTGGTGTCACGTTCTCGGGTCTCCTATAGGAAGGTGACGCCTGGGTGGTGTCATGTTCTTGGGTCTCCTATAGGAAGGTGACGCCTGGGTGGTGTCACGTTCTCGGGTCTCCTACAGGAAGGTGACGCCAGGGTTGTGTCACGTTCTCGGGTCTCCTATAGGAAGGTGACGCCTGGGTGGTGTCACATTCTCGGGTCTTCTATAGGAAGGTGACGCCTGGGTGGTGTCACGTTCTCGGGTCTCCTATAGGAAGGTGACGCCTGGGTGGTGTCACGTTCTCGGGTCTCCTATAGGAAGGTGACGCCTGGATGGTGTCATGTTCTCGGGTCTCCTATAGGAAGGTGACGCCTGGGTGGTGTCTCGTTCTCGGGTCTCCTACAGGAAGGTGACGCCTGGGTGGTGTCATGTTCTCGGGTCTCCTATAGGAAGGTGACGCCTGGGTGGTGTCACATTCTCGGGTCTCCTATAGGAAGGTGACGCCTGGGTGGTGTCATGTTCTCGGGTCTCCTATAGGAAGGTGATGCCTGGGTGGTGTCATGTTCTCGGGTCTCCTATAGGAAGGTGACGCCTGGGTGGTGTCATGTTCTTGGGTCTCCTATAGCAAGGTGACGCCTGGGTGGTGTCAAGTTCTCGGGTCTCCTATAGGAAGGTGACGCCTGGGTGGTGTCACGTTCTCGGGTCTCCTACAGGAAGGTGACGCCTGGGTGGTGTCACGTTCTCGGGTCTCCTATAGGAAGGTGACGCCTGGGTGGTGTCACGTTCTTGGGTCTCCTATAGGAATGTGACGCCTGGGTGGTGTCACGTTCTTGGGTCTCCTATAGCAAGGTGACGCCTGGGTGGTGTCACGTTCTCGGGTCTCCTATAGGAAGGTGACGCCTGGGTGGTGTCACGTTCTTGGGTCTCCTATAGCAAGGTGACGCCTGGGTGGTGTCATGTTCTCGGGTCTCCTATAGGAAGGTGACGCCTGGGTGGTGTCACGTTCTCGGGTCTCCTACAGGAAGGTGAAGCCTGGGTGGTGTCACGTTCTCGGGTCTCCTATAGGAAGGTGACGCCTGGGTGGTGTCACGTTCTTGGGTCTCCTATAGGAAGGTGACGCCTGGGTGGTGTCACGTTCTCGGGTCTCCTATAGGAAGGTGACGCCTGGGTGGTGTCACGTTCTCGGGTCTCCTATAGCAAGGTGACGCCTGGGTGGTGTCATGTTCTCGGGTCTCCTATAGGAAGGTGACGCCTGGGTGGTGTCACGTTCTTGGGTCTCCTATAGGAAGGTGACGCCTGGGTGGTGTCACGTTCTCGGGTCTCCTATAGGAAGATGAAGCCTGGGTGGTGTCAGGTTCTCGGGTCTCCTATAGGAAGGTGACGCCTGGGTGGTGTCATGTTCTCGGGTCTCCTATAGGAAGGTGACGCCTGGGTGGTGTCATGTTCTCGGGTCTCCTATAGGAAGGTGACGCCTGGATGGTGTCATGTTCTCGGGTCTCCTATAGGAAGGTGACGCCTGGGTGGTGTCAGGTTCTCTGGTCTCCTATAGGAAGGTGACGCCTGGCTGGTGTCAGGTTCTCTGGTCTCCTATAGGAAGGTGACGCCTGGGTGGTGTCACGTTCTCGGGTCTCCTATAGGAAGGTGACGCCTGGGTGGTGTCACATTCTCGGGTCTCCTACAGGAAGGGGACGCCTGGGTGGTGTCACGTTCTCGGGTCTCCTATAGGAAGGTGACGCCTGGATGGTGTCACATTCTCGGGTCTCCTATAGGAAGGTGACGCCTGGGTGGTGTAATGTTCTCGGGTCTCCTATAGGAAGGTGACGCCTGGGTGGTGTAATGTTCTCGGGTCTCCTATAGGAAGGTGACGCCTGGGTGGTGTCACGTTCTCGGGTCTCCTATAGGAAGGTGACGCCTGGGTGGTGTCACGTTCTCGGGTCTCCTATAGGAAGGTGACGCCTGGGTGGTGTCACGTTCTCGGGTCTCCTATAGGAAGGTGACGCTTGGGTGGTGTCACGTTCTCGGGTCTCCTATAGGAAGGTGACGCCTGGGTGGTGTCACGTTCTCGGGTCTCCTATAGGAAGGTGACGCCTGGGTGGCGTCACGTTCTCGGGTCTCCTATAGGAAGGTGACGCCTGGGTGGTGTCACGTTCTCGGGTCTCCTATAGGAAGGTGACGCCTGGGTGGTGTCAGGTTTTCTGGTCTCCTATAGGAAGGTGACGCCTGGGTGGTGTCACGTTCTCTGGTCTCCTATAGGAAGGTGACGCCTTGGTGGTGTCACGTTCTCGGGTCTCCTATAGGAAGGTGACGCCTGGGTGGTGTCACGTTCTCGGGTCTCCTATAGGAAGGTGACGCCTGGGTGGTGTCACGTTCTCGGGTCTCCTATAGGAAGGTGACGCCTGGGTGGTGTCACGTTCTCGAGTCTCCTATAGGAAGGTGACGCCTGGGTGGTGTAATGTTCTCGGGTCTCCTATAGGAAGGTGACGCCTGGGTGGTGTCACGTTCTCGGGTCTCCTATAGGAAGGTGACGCCTGGGTGGTGTCACGTTCTCGGGTCTCCTATAGGAAGGTGACGCCTGGGTGGTGTCACGTTCTCGGGTCTCCTATAGGAAGGTGACGCCTGGGTGGCGTCACGTTCTCGGGTCTCCTATAGGAAGGTGACGCTTGGGTGGTGTCACGTTCTCGGGTCTCCTATAGGAAGGTGAAGCCTGGGTGGTGTCACGTTCTCGGGTCTCCTATAGGAAGGTGACGCCTGGGTGGTGTCACGTTCTCGGGTCTCCTATAGGAAGGTGACGCCTGGGTGGTGTCAGGTTCTCGGGTCTCCTATAGGAAGGTGACGCCTGGGTGGTGTCACGTTCTCGGCTCTCCTATAGGAAGGTGACGCCTGGGTGGTGTCACGTTCTCGGGTCTCCTATAGAAAGGTGAAGCCTGGGTGGTGTCACGTTCTCGGGTCTCCTATAGGAAGGTGACGCCTGGGTGGTGTCACGTTCTCGCGTCTCCTATAGGAAGGTGACGCCTGGGTGGTCTCACGTTCTCGGGTCTCCTATAGGAAGGTGAAGCCTGGGTGGTGTCACGTTCTCGGGTCTCCTATAGGAAGGTGAAGCCTGGGTGGTGTCAGGTTTTCTGGTCTCCTATAGCAAGGTGACGCCTGGGTGGTGTCACGTTCTCGGGTCTCCTATAGGAAGGTGACGCCTGGGTGGTGTCACGTTCTTGGGTCTCCTATAGCAAGGTGACGCCTGGGTGGTGTCATGTTCTCGGGTCTCCTATAGGAAGGTGACGCCTGGGTGGTGTCACGTTCTCGGGTCTCCTACAGGAAGGTGAAGCCTGGGTGGTGTCACGTTCTCGGGTCTCCTATAGGAAGGTGACGCCTGGGTGGTGTCACGTTCTTGGGTCTCCTATAGGAAGGTGACGCCTGGGTGGTGTCACGTTCTCGGGTCTCCTATAGGAAGGTGACGCCTGGGTGGTGTCACGTTCTCGGGTCTCCTATAGCAAGGTGACGCCTGGGTGGTGTCATGTTCTCGGGTCTCCTATAGGAAGGTGACGCCTGGGTGGTGTCACGTTCTTGGGTCTCCTATAGGAAGGTGACGCCTGGGTGGTGTCACGTTCTCGGGTCTCCTATAGGAAGATGAAGCCTGGGTGGTGTCAGGTTCTCGGGTCTCCTATAGGAAGGTGACGCCTGGGTGGTGTCATGTTCTCGGGTCTCCTATAGGAAGGTGACGCCTGGGTGGTGTCATGTTCTCGGGTCTCCTATAGGAAGGTGACGCCTGGATGGTGTCATGTTCTCGGGTCTCCTATAGGAAGGTGACGCCTGGGTGGTGTCAGGTTCTCTGGTCTCCTATAGGAAGGTGACGCCTGGCTGGTGTCAGGTTCTCTGGTCTCCTATAGGAAGGTGACGCCTGGGTGGTGTCACGTTCTCGGGTCTCCTATAGGAAGGTGACGCCTGGGTGGTGTCACATTCTCGGGTCTCCTACAGGAAGGGGACGCCTGGGTGGTGTCACGTTCTCGGGTCTCCTATAGGAAGGTGACGCCTGGATGGTGTCACATTCTCGGGTCTCCTATAGGAAGGTGACGCCTGGGTGGTGTAATGTTCTCGGGTCTCCTATAGGAAGGTGACGCCTGGGTGGTGTAATGTTCTCGGGTCTCCTATAGGAAGGTGACGCCTGGGTGGTGTCACGTTCTCGGGTCTCCTATAGGAAGGTGACGCCTGGGTGGTGTCACGTTCTCGGGTCTCCTATAGGAAGGTGACGCCTGGGTGGTGTCACGTTCTCGGGTCTCCTATAGGAAGGTGACGCTTGGGTGGTGTCACGTTCTCGGGTCTCCTATAGGAAGGTGACGCCTGGGTGGTGTCACGTTCTCGGGTCTCCTATAGGAAGGTGACGCCTGGGTGGCGTCACGTTCTCGGGTCTCCTATAGGAAGGTGACGCCTGGGTGGTGTCACGTTCTCGGGTCTCCTATAGGAAGGTGACGCCTGGGTGGTGTCAGGTTTTCTGGTCTCCTATAGGAAGGTGACGCCTGGGTGGTGTCACGTTCTCTGGTCTCCTATAGGAAGGTGACGCCTTGGTGGTGTCACGTTCTCGGGTCTCCTATAGGAAGGTGACGCCTGGGTGGTGTCACGTTCTCGGGTCTCCTATAGGAAGGTGACGCCTGGGTGGTGTCACGTTCTCGGGTCTCCTATAGGAAGGTGACGCCTGGGTGGTGTCACGTTCTCGAGTCTCCTATAGGAAGGTGACGCCTGGGTGGTGTAATGTTCTCGGGTCTCCTATAGGAAGGTGACGCCTGGGTGGTGTCACGTTCTCGGGTCTCCTATAGGAAGGTGACGCCTGGGTGGTGTCACGTTCTCGGGTCTCCTATAGGAAGGTGACGCCTGGGTGGTGTCACGTTCTCGGGTCTCCTATAGGAAGGTGACGCCTGGGTGGCGTCACGTTCTCGGGTCTCCTATAGGAAGGTGACGCTTGGGTGGTGTCACGTTCTCGGGTCTCCTATAGGAAGGTGAAGCCTGGGTGGTGTCACGTTCTCGGGTCTCCTATAGGAAGGTGACGCCTGGGTGGTGTCACGTTCTCGGGTCTCCTATAGGAAGGTGACGCCTGGGTGGTGTCAGGTTCTCGGGTCTCCTATAGGAAGGTGACGCCTGGGTGGTGTCACGTTCTCGGCTCTCCTATAGGAAGGTGACGCCTGGGTGGTGTCACGTTCTCGGGTCTCCTATAGAGAGGTGAAGCCTGGGTGGTGTCACGTTCTCGGGTCTCCTATAGGAAGGTGACGCCTGGGTGGTGTCACGTTCTCGCGTCTCCTATAGGAAGGTGACGCCTGGGTGGTCTCACGTTCTCGGGTCTCCTATAGGAAGGTGAAGCCTGGGTGGTGTCACGTTCTCGGGTCTCCTATAGGAAGGTGAAGCCTGGGTGGTGTCAGGTTTTCTGGTCTCCTATAGGAAGGTGACGCCTGGGTGGTGTCACGTTCTCGGGTCTCCTATAGGAAGGTGACGCCTGGGTGGTGTCACGTTCTCGGGTCTCCTATAGGAAGGTGACGCCTGGGTGGTGTCACGTTCTCGGGTCTCCTATAGGAAGGTGACGCCTTGGTGGTGTCACGTTCTCGGGTCTCCTATAGGAAGGTGACGCCTGGGTGGTGTCACGTTCTCGGGTCTCCTATAGGAAGGTGACGCCTGGGTGGTGTCACGTTCTCGGGTCTCCTATAGGAAGGTGACGCCTTGGTGGTGTATTGTTCTCGGGTCTCCTATAGGAAGGTGACGCCTGAGTGGTGTCATGTTCTCGGGTCTCCTATAGGAAGGTGACGCCTGGGTGGTGTAATGTTCTCGGGTCTCCTATAGGAAGGTGACGCCTGGGTGGTGTCATGTTCTCGGGTCTCCTATAGGAAGGTGACGCCTGGATGGTGTCATGTTCTCGGGTCGCTTATAGGAAGGTGACGCCTGGGTAGTGTATTGTTCTCGGGTCTCCTATAGGAAGGTGACGCCTGGGTGGTGTCATGTTCTCGGGTCTCCTATAGGAAGGTGACGCCTGGTTGGTGTCACGTTCTCGGGTCTCCTATAGGAAGGTGACGCCTGGGTGGTGTCACGTTCTCGGGTCTCCTATAGGAAGGTGACGCCTGGGTGGTGTCAGGTTCTCTGGTCTCCTATAGGAAGGTGACGCCTGGGTGGTGTAATGTTCTCGGGTCTCCTATAGGAAGGTGACGCCTGGGTGGTGTCAGGTTCTCTGGTCTCCTATAGGAAGGTGACGCCTGGGTGGTGTAATGTTCTCGGGTCTCCTATAGGAAGGTGACGCCTGGGTGGTGTCACGTTCTCGGGTCTCCTATAGGAAGGTGACGCCTGGGTGGTGTCACGTTCTCGGGTCTCCTATAGGAAGTTGACGCCTGGGTGGTGTCACATTCTCGGGTCTCCTATATGAAGGTGACGCCTGGGTGGTGTCACGTTCTCGGGTCTCCTATAGGAAGGTGACGCCTGGGTGGTGTAATGTTCTCGGGTCTCCTATAGGAAGGTGACGCCTGGGTGGTGTCAGGTTCTCGGGTCTCCTATAGGAAGGTGACGCCTGGGTGGTGTCAGGTTCTCTGGTCTCCTATAGGAAGGTGACGCCTGGGTGGTGTCACGTTCTCGGGTCTCCTATAGGAAGGTGACGCCTGGGTGGTGTCACGTTCTCGGGTCTCCTATAGGAAGGTGACGCCTGTGTGGTGTCACGTTTTGGTGTCGGTTGATGAAGAAATCCTCGGGTCGGTGATGTGTGATTTGGAACGGTTTGTGGAATGGAAGGGGCGGCGGCTTCTGTTTACCAGAACTGGCTGAGATCCCCAGACACCAATCAGATGGGATAATGATCAGCGGTCGGGGTAATCACGGCTGGGAACAGATTCTGCGTTCTGCGTCCAAATCTAAACCACGGCAATCCAGCTTCCTCTCATTTAAAGAAACATTGTCATCATCCCCCTCCCCCCCTTAAAGGGTAACTCCACTTTCTAGTATCTTAATGCCTTGGCTACACGCTAATGTGAACCTTCTAGGCCCAGATGGAGGCCAACCTTGAAAAATCTTCGGCCTCTGCCACAGCCCAGGTTGGGACTCTCCAGACCTCTCTCACCGGGGGCTTTGGAGGGACTGTCCCTGATCTGGAACAAAGTCCCTCTGCCCCTCTTTCCTCCCTATTTGTCCCTCATTTTGGTCTGATCCATATACAGTAATTGTATATAAAATAAAATGCACTTTTTATCTTTCAAAAATGTTTCCCAGTGCTGAACCTTTCATTCCATCTCTAAATTGCTGCATTTGTAAATTTAAAAAGCCGATATAAAGGAATAGAAGAGGTTAAAAAAGCACTCGTGGGTTTCACTATTTTTTTTTTTTTTGTGTATTTCTTCTTTAACCACTTTAAGACCGGAAGAATAATCGCCCTTCCTGACCAGGCCAGATTTTGCGATTCTGAAAAACATCCCCACACCATGATGCTGCCACCACCATGCTTCACAGTAGGGATGGTATTGGCCAGGTGATGGGCGGTGCCTGGTTTCCTCCAGACATGACGCTTCCCATTCAGGCCAAATAGTTTAATATTTGAAGTCTAGCCCAGATCCTCCTCCCACACCTGACCTCCTGTAGGCAGAGAATGTTTATTAGTGCTTCAGGGGTGACAAAGGAGAAAACATTTCTGGGCTCACCATAAGAGAGCTCAGCGTGGAGCATGCGGGGTGCCTGGCTGCTCATCCTCGTCCTTCTCTGCTGCCAGAGGAATGTATTGTACAATATGTGCTTCATCATCATTATTGTGCAACAAAAAAAACAGATCCACCAGAAAGGAATGTGCGCTGGTTTTATAAATATTGTCCTAATTAATTATGGTCAGTGTCTAAAAATAAACATTTTTAACATTTTTGCTTCTGTCGGTTTGATCTGACATTATAAATGAATCGGCTGCATTCTCATTTTCAGCCAGCAGGTGGAGAGTTAGAATCTCTTTCAGATTTTTTTTCAGCGTCCGGTGTAGCGACCAATCACCGGGGCTTTTATTCCCAGAGAATCTCTGTGATATCAAGTATTGGGGTATGTTATAAGAATATATAGAAAAAAATCGATATAATCCGGAACGCGGGCACTCGGCCTGCAATGCGTCGGTGTGATTCTGTACTTGCCAAATAGGCTGCATAAATCTCCCTCTACTAAGTCTGCAGCCATTTTACCTGTTCACTTCCTGGATTTACACAGACACACATATACCCCCCCCCCCCCCCACACACACACACATATACCCCCCCCACACACACACACACACACACATATATATATACAGACACAGACACACATATACCCCCCCCCCACACACACACACACACAAATATATACAGACACACACACACCACTGCTCGCCTGCACATTTTTCCTCTCTTGATGAATACTCATGGATCTCTGCTGTCTCCTGTTATCTCCACCCTCATCCAGCCCCCTCTAGCTCTCTAGCTCTCAATGACCCTCCTATGACTCATTCCTCATCCCTTGGTGGCAAACTCTCATGACCTCCAACCACTTTGCATATTATTTTATATATGCTGTGATTCTGTACTTGCCAAATATGCTGCAGAGATCTCTCTCCACTAGGTCTGGCTTCAGCCATTTTAACTATGGGCAGCTGAAGCTGCTGCCTGGTCACTTCCTAGATTTACACAGAGGCACACAGACACACACACACACACACACACACATACACATATATATATACCCCCCCACACACATACATATATATATATATATATATATATAGACACACAAACACACCACTGCTTGCCTGCACATTTTTCCTCTCTTGATGAATACTCATGGATCTCTGCTGTCTCCTGTTATCTCCGCCCTCATCCAGCCCCCTCTAGCTCTCAATGACCCTCCTATGACTCATTCCTCCTCCAGTGCTGGCAAACTCTCAGGACCTCCAATCACTTTGCATATTATTTTATATATGCTATGATTCAGTACTTGCCAAATATGCTTAAGAGATCTCCCTCCACTAAGTCTGGCTGCAGCCATTTTAACTGTGGGCAGCTGAAGCTGCTGCCTGTTCACTTCCTGGAATTACACGGAGGCACACACATATATATATATATATATACACCCCCCCCACACACATACACACACACACACACATACACATATATATATATATATATATATATATATATATATATATATATATATATATATACGTATATATATATATATATATATATATATATATATATATATATATATATATATATATACATAAATAGACACACAAACACACCACGGCTTGCCTGCCCATTTTTCCTCTCTTGATGAATACTCATGGATCTCTCCAGTCTCCTGTTATCTCCGCCCTCATCCAGCCCACTCTAGCTCTCATTGGCCCTCCTATGATTCATTCCCCCTCCCTTGCTGGCAAACTCTCATGAGAGTGAGAGATAGAGAGCTGTGCATGATGTCATTAGCCTAGGCTAATTACCAGACAAGAAAGAGGAAGTATAAGGTATTTACTGGCAGAAAAAACATTTTTTTACTATTCAAAGTTATACCAACAAGGGCAGAGGATTTAATAGACGGAAAGATGAAAAAATGACTG
This sequence comes from Pelophylax lessonae, assembly GCF_965119305.1. Classification (NCBI taxonomy): domain Eukaryota; kingdom Metazoa; phylum Chordata; class Amphibia; order Anura; family Ranidae; genus Pelophylax; species Pelophylax lessonae. Next base: position 5,161,700 of record NC_138775.1, read on the forward strand.
AAGAGCCACTTTAAGAGGGTAAACTGACCTCATTTACAGATGGAAGTTCATCCCTTCTGTACTGTTCAGAACTAAATGATACAATGTTTCTTTTTCTCTCAGCGCTGAGCAATGGTGTGATAAACTTTGCCGATGTTCTGCTAAAAACTCCACATCGCCAAAACCTCCAATCCCATCACTTCCAGGGACTCTCCAGCAGAAATAATTGGAGATTTCGACAACTTGGCTGTTTTCACACAACACCGGCAGCCTATACACTCTGAGTCTGGTACACCATATAATGAGTGGACATTGTTAGTGCGCCCGCTAGCAACCAACAACATGGCCGCCTCCAAGGCGGTGACAACTTTTTCCTCCAGTTGTTCTGTGAAAACAGCCACCTCGTCATAAATCTCCAATCATTGCTGCTGGAGAGTCATCAGAATGAACGTGGTTGGAGATTGGTTGGTGTTTTCGGCAGAACACCGGCTGCCTTTTTTTTTTTTTTTTGGAGCAGAGAACGGCTCTGCACTTGAATCATGGAAATGCCGGATTTGGATCGTAAGGGGGGTTGAATCGATTTTTTAACTATTACTCCGGCAGCTCTAATTCAGGACTTTGTATGTAGGGAGGAAGTTGTCCCCTGTTGTTGTTTTTGGTTCAAGTTGGACTTCCCATAAGTCCCTTCACCTATCCAAGTTTTTACCCAGGGGCGTAACTACAGGGGTTGCAGTGGTTTCAATTGCAACCGGGCCCCATGCGCCAGGGGCCTGTGCAGCTCCCCTGTACACCTGGATAGGAGGGGCGGTGGGGCAGCGTGTAGAGAAATCACTGTCCTCCTTTTTCCCCCTGTAGCTGCAGGAGGAAAATGGAGGAGATTGGTTCCTCTGTATGCCGCCCCCGCCACTCCTCCTATCCAGTTCACTTGTGTTCTGCTGTTTCTGGGCCCCTGTGTCCCCCCCCCCCTACTGTGCTCCCTTCCCTCTCCTGCTGGCTGCTGCAGGGAGTGTGTCACAATAGAGAACCAGGAAGGGGTCAGTAAATAAATGGATTTTTGTAAGAACTTACCGTAAAATCCTTTTCTCTTAAGCTCATTGACAGATGTAGTCTTCTTGATTCTCAAGAGCTGGGTTATGTTGTCTCCGCAGGAGTAGGACTAGGCAGAATGACAAAACGTTCTGGCTCCACCCTAGGGGGCAGTCCCTGAGGGTATATCCTCCCTCTCTCTGCTACAGGGAATCAGTTCTGTTTAAAGCAGTACAGAGAATTTAACCCAACCCAACTCAATGATAGAGGGGCGGGTACTACGTCTGTCAATGAGCTTAAGAGAAAATCCATTTTTCTCTATCGCTCATTGACAGACGTAGTCTTCTTGATTCTCAAGAGCTGGGACATCCAGAAGCAGTGCCACAAATGAGGGGTGGGATTGACAAAATCAAATCCAATCTAGTAGGCCCAACCGGTGCCAAACTAGAAGTTTTAAAGGCTCATTATAAACAAAGAATGAGACTAAAAGAAAAAATTTTCCAACGGAAAAAAACCCTCGAGGTAGACCACTGGTCTCCTCAAATTGCGGCCTGCAAAACCTTGCGGCCAAATGAGGCATCAGACGATGCCATTACATCAACTTTATAATGTTTAGAGAAGGTATGCACCGACGACCAGGTAGCCGCCTTGCACACCTGGACCACTGACGCCTGATGGCGAAAGGCCCATGACGCACTAAGTGCCCGAGTGGAGTGCGCCTTAACAGGGAACGGGGGCTCCCGACCCTTAATAGAATAAGCCTGTACTACCGTCTGTCTGATCCATTTGGAAATGGTCGCGGCAGATGCAGGCAACCCCTTTTTGGGTCCATCTGGGATCACAAAAAGTGAATCCGTCTTGCGAAACAAGTCTGTCGTTTTCAAGTATACCCTGATCGCCCGGACCACATCCAAGGAGTGCAAAGCAAATTCCCGAGGATGACTGGGCTTAGGACACAGGGAAGGTAATACAATTTCTTCATTCAGATGAAATTCTGAAACTACTTTTGGTAGGAAGGATGGATTCGGACGAAAAACCACCTTATCTCTATGAACCACCAGATATGGTGAACGACAAGATAATGCGGCCAGTTCTGACACCCTGCGTGCAGAAGTAATAGCCACCAAGAAGGCCACCTTCTGGGACAACGTAGGTAGAGGAATCTCCCTAATATCTTCAATATCTTTCTGAAGAACCGACAACACTAAATTAAGATCCCAGGGGGGTAACGGCGCGTGCACTGGCGGAGCCAGATGTCGCACCCCCTGGATGAAATTCCGCACCAAGGAATGAGTAGCCAAAGGCTTCTGAAAGAAGATGGCTAATGCTGAGACCTGACCCTTGATAGTACTCAAGGCCAGTTTCTGCTCAACCCCTTGTTGCAGAAAAGCCAATATTCGACTAATCGAATAAGACCGAGGACGGAACCCCAAAGGTTCACACCATGCAATGTAGGACTTCCATGTGCGATGATAAATCTTTCTGGAAGTCGCTTTCCTTGCTTCAACTAGAGTAGGAATAACTGAAGCTGACAAACCTTTGTCCTTCAGCACCTGGGTCTCAATAGCCAGGCCGTTAAAGCCAGCGATCGTAAAGCAGGATGGAAGATCGGTCCCTGAGACAGTAGATCCTCCCTGAGAGGAAGTCTCCATGGGACGTCCGCCACCAGTCTGACCATGTCGGCGTACCAAGCTCGACGAGGCCAGTCCGGAGCTACCAGGATTACTGGGATTCCTTCCTCCTCTACCCTGCGAAGAAGTCTTGGCAGTAACGCGAGAGGAGGGAAGGCATATATTAGCTGGTATTGCCCCCATGGGGCGATCAGTGCGTCTGCGGTTTCTGCTAGAGGATCGCGGGAGCGAGCCACGAATCTCTGAACTTTCCTGTTGAATCGTGATGCCAACAGATCCACATCCGGGGTGCCCCACCGTAGGCACAACTGGTGGAAAACGTCTGGATGGAGGGACCATTCCCCCTGATCCAGGGTCTGACGGCTGAGATAATCTGCCTGCCAATTCTCCACCCCCGGAATGAACACCGCAGAGATTGCTGGAACAAAACGTTCCGCCCAGCGAAGAATGCAAGCCACTTCTTTGGCCGCTCGGACACTCTTGGTGCCCCCCTGATGATTGACATAAGCCACGGCCGTGGCATTGTCCGACTGGATCCGAACCGGGCTGCCCTGGAGCTGCTCGGTCCAGTGAATCAGACAAAGTCTGATCGCTCTCAGTTCCAATACATTTATCGGTAATCTGGATTCTTCTGGGGACCAAAGTCCCTGGACAGATAACTGACCAAGAATTCCTCCCCATCCGGATAGACTGGCATCCGTGGTCACTATCGTCCAATATATTGGCAGAAATGACTTTCCCTGGCTGAGCATTGGAGACCGAAGCCACCAAACCAGAGACTCTCTGGTCTGTTTGCTCAATCGTATCTGATTGTCCAGGGATTCCGGATTCCGATTCCATCTGAGAAGAATCTCTTGCTGAAGAATTCGGGTATGGGACTGGGCAAATGGGACTGCTTCGAATGAAGCCACCATCAACCCCAGAACCCTCATGCACGTCCGAAGGGAAGACCAGCTGTTGGACAGTAACAACTGGACTGCTGATTGAATCTTTCGAAGTTTCCCTACCGGAAGGAAAACTCTCGTCCTGACTGTGTCTAGAATTAGACCCAGATATTCGAGCCTCTGGGTGGGAACCAGAAATGACTTTTGCTGGTTCACCAGCCACCCGAATTCCTGTAAAGAAATCATAGTAATCTCTATGTTTTGTAGCAAGGTCTGAGGAGATTCTGCATGAAGCAGAAGATCGTCTAGGTAACCTAGAATCGATATACCTCTTTGGCGCAGAAGTGCCAACATGGGGGCCAACACTTTTGTGAAGACCCGCGGAGCCGTGGCGAGACCGAAAGGTAACGCCACAAACTGATAGTGGTTCTCCTCTACGGAAAAGCGTAGAAAACGCTGATGTCCTGCGAAAATGGGAATGTGAAGATAGGCGTCCTTGATGTCTATGGACGCTAGGACATCCCCTGGATGCAGGAAGGCTGCTACCGTGCGAATGGACTCCATTCTGAATCTTCTTATGTTGACGAAAGAATTGAGTGCTCTTAAGTCCAGAATTGGACGCACTTTGCCCTCTTTCCTGGGTATTGTAAACAGGTTTGAATAAAACCCTTGAAACCGTTCTGTCCAAGGAACGTGGACTACCACTCCTTGTTGTAGTAGATCTGTGACTGCTCTCCGCAGATCTTCTAGACGATCCGGAGATAGTCGGATATTGGAAGGGAAGAATCGCGCCGGTGGGAGAGATCGAAACTCGATCTTGTACCCTGACTTTATGACTTCGCAAACCCATTTGTCCGGGATTCTGGAAAGCCATGGATCCGGGAACCGGCGAAGACGTCCCCCCACCCCAGTTATGGGTGGGGGCGCACCTTCAGGCTTTGGATGGTTTATCTTCGGGTCTGGAGGGGGCGGGCTTTTGCTTGCCCGACCACCGACCCCTGACGCCTCCTGCAGGAGCTTTGGAGGACTTAGTTTTTTCACCCGCTGGACGAAAAAACCTCTTGTGAGCAGAAAAAGAAGGCCCTCGTCTTTGACGAGTTCCTTTACCTTTAAAATTTTGCGGTAAAAAGGTGCTTTTTCCACCGGTGAGATCCTTAATGATCTCATCTAAGTTGGCTCCAAATAGACGCTCTCCTGAAAAGGGGATATTAGCCAATGCTTTTTTGGAACCTTGGTCGGCTATCCAACCTTTTAGCCACAGTGTACGCCTGAGAACCACTGCTGAGACTGATGCTCGCGCCAATAATGGAGTGGCGTCTAACGCCGCATCACATACAAACTGTAATCCCTGTATCATTTGTTCCAACAAATCTGATACCGCCTGAGGGACTTCTTCTAAGTCCCGGCGTAACCACTTGGTCCATTCAGTTACAGCCTGCGAAACCAGACCAATAGCTATTATAGGTCTGAAAGCTGATCCAATCAAGGAAAACATGGTGCGAGACATAGCTTCTATCTTGCGATCCACTGGATCTTTAAAAGACGGAGCGTCTTCTAAAGGAATAACCGTGGCTTTATTCAATCTAGCAATAGGTGAATCCACCACAGGTGGTTCTGTCCATTTCTTAATAAGGGTTTCCTCAAATGGATAACGCCTGTTAATGCGTTTGGAAATATTAAAAGTGCGTTTTGGCAGACGCCATTCTTCATCGATTGGATTGCCAAAACATTTGGGCAATGGAAAAACCTTTGCCACTTTGATGCGCTTTTTAGTCCCAAAAGGGATCTCAGTTTCAGCTATTTCTGATGGAATACCCTGTAACCTTAAAGTCTCTTGAACAGATACAATGAGTGCGTTTACCAACGCTTCCTCTCGGGCTATGGCAGATGCCGAAACATCCTCCTCACTGTCTGAAGAGACAGGACCCGAGACACCAATACCAGATGAAGTACCTGCAACTGCAGAAATAGGCTCAGAGTCTGAATCCGAGGTTTCAGATAATAAGGGGTTAGGCGGGGGTCGCTTTCTTGCGCCCTGTCCCTGACAAGCCACTTCCACCCGGGACACAAAAGTTTCCATAATAGCTGACAAAGATTCAATTGTCAATGGGGTGCTGGAGGATCCCGCAGACCCCTCGAGGGGATCCGGAGGAGATACATGAGTGGCAGGGTCCATGTTAATACAGGACACTTTTGCCAGCAATAAACAAAAAAACTTTTTTTTTTTTTTTTGTGTGTCTCCCCCTAGCGCAATAGCGCCCCTCAGAGTACCTGCTTCTCGATCCCAGAGAGAGAGAGAGGGACCCCCAAGGCTCACCAACCGATGCAGTGCAGTTTCCAACAAACTGCAGTCAGCGTCTGTCTTACACAGACTGGAAGGAGCTGTTTGCTTTTTCCCGGGCAGAAGGCGTGGCTCCGCCCCCTGTGTACGCCTTCCAGCGTTCCCAGCCCTCCACGAGGAAGCTGGGCTCACAAAACATGGCCGCCCCCATAGAAGAGACATAAGACTCCAAAAACATGGCGGCCGGCGTGACCTGAGGACATACATGCATTCGGTCTACGGCAAAATGGCGGCGGACCGCCGATATCGTCTTCCCAGCACATCCACCTGCACTCTGCTGAGAGGTGACATATGGATCTACAGAGATACACTGCACATAAGGTAGGATTATACCTCCTATGTTTGCTGTAATGTTACAGTCTGCTGGGTAGAGTGTTAGCTCTTGAACCAAGTCCACTTCCCACAAACACATGCTGTATTACAAGGGGGACTTGTAAGTATCAGATATATACTGACCATATATGGAGGGGCCCATAATATATACTGCCTCATAATGAGGAAAAAAGGGAACGTTTTACTCACCATACCGAACCGACAGGCACCCTCTCTTCATAATACCCTCTCCACCGAGGTGGGGGTTTGTGGACGCCTCGACTCTCTGGTCCTGGCGTCCAAGCGAGCTTTTAACTCGCAAAGTCAGTCCCTTTACTGGGACTCCGTCGCGGCCGACTCAGCGCACTGGTCTGCACGCGCTTTTAGGCAGAAACCGGGGTGACCACTGGATCTCACATCCAGCCCGTCGCCCGGCCCCGCATACTTACTTGAATGTGTCGCGGCCGACCAAGCGCAATGCCTGGTCTGCACGCGCTCGTAGGCCGGCTGGGGTGACCACAAGTGTCGCCCAGTCCGGCATCTTTGCTTGAAGATCTCACAGGAAAAAAACACTGGAGAAAACTACCTAAAAAATGTCTTTTTCTTAAAGAAAAAAAAAAAAAAGTCTTGCCAGGACCAAAAGATCCCAGCAAGGAACTTAGGTCCTTACTCCTGACTAGACAGAAAAAAACTGATTCCCTGTAGCAGAGAGAGGGAGGATATACCCTCAGGGACTGCCCCCTAGGGTGGAGCCAGAACGTTTTGTCATTCTGCCTAGTCCTACTCCTGCGGAGACAACATAACCCAGCTCTTGAGAATCAAGAAGACTACGTCTGTCAATGAGCGATAGAGAAATGTAATTTACCAGCTCCTTCCTTTTCTGAATGGACAGAGTCATAGTCAGTCACATTGTAAAAAAAAATAAAATAAAATGATAAAAAATAATACAATTAAAATACCAAAAAAATAAAAACTACTGACACCAGTGGGTGAACTTCCAGGATCGCAAAGGTCACACTTGCAACCGGGCCCTGGCATTCCACCACCGTGGGGAGGCCCCAAGATGGCAGGAAGGGGGCCCACTGCAGAACTTGTGAAAGGGTCCCGCTGCGGGACCGTAATAAAGGGCCCCACAACAAGAGTAAAGGGCCCCAGGATCAGTGGGAAAAGCCCCAGGCTTGAAGGGAAGGGCCCCGGCCAGGGGTCCGGGGGGCCTTTCGTATTTTCTTGCACCGAGGCCCTGAAGTTTCTAGTTACGCCTCTGTTGTTACCCCCTAATAAAACATAAAAACAAAACCAAGGGACTGACTTCTTGTGTTTGGATGCAGGGGGACAATGTGTGCTGCCTGGCTTTGCAGGAATAGGGGAACCAGTTACTAACGGCCCTTGCGGGGCCAGTGCTACAGGGGCAACCTTCAAGTTGGGTGCTATTTGTCCTAATATGACAACCGTAACGGATGTCAGGGATGTGTCGTGGACAGCGGGTATATTTCCCCATTATTTAAATTGTGTTCTCTTTAAGGGTGCATGGTGAGGGGTTCCGGGGTAGTCCGGTGGGGAGGAAGCAGACTGATGTACAGTTCCCTCAGGATTAGTAAGTCCTCAATGAGACCTGGAATTTGGAGGCTCAGAAAGAGCTGTGTTCTCTTTAAGGGAGAATGATAGGAGACATTTTTTTAGTACTCAGGGGTTCTCACCTATGCAGCGTGAGGGGTCCCGGGGTAGTCCGGTGGAGGGGGAGAGGACTGATGTACAGTTCCCTCAGGATTAGTAAGTCCTTAATGGGACCTGGAATTCGGAGACTCAGAGAGAGCTGTGTTCTCTTTAAGGGAAAGACATTTTTAGTACTCAGGGGCTCTCACCTATGCAGGGTGAGGGGTGAGGGGGTAGTCCGGTGGGAGGGAGCGGACTGATGTACAGTTCCCTCAGGATTAGTAAGTCCTCAATGGGACCTGGAATTCGGAGGCTCAGAGAGAGTTGTGTTCTCTTTAAGGGAGAATGATAGGAGACATTTTTCGTACTCAGGGGTTCTCACCTATGCAGGGTGAGGGGTTCCAGGGTAGTTTGGTGGGGGAGGGAGTGGACTGATGTACAATTCCCTCAGAATTGGTAAGTCCTCAATGGGACCTGGAATTCGGAGACTCAGAGAGAGCGGTGTTCTCTTTAAGGGAGAATGATAGGAGATTTTTTTCTAGTACTCAGGGGCTCTCACCTATGCAGGGTGAGGGGTTTCGGGGTAGTCCGGTGGGGAGGGAGCGGACTGATGTACAGCTCCCTCAGGCTTGATAAGTCCTCAATGGGACCTGGAATTCGGAGACTCAGAGAGAGTTGTGTTCTCTTTAAGGGAGAATGATAGGAGACATTTTTAGTACTCAGGGGCTCTCACCAATGCAGGGTGAGGGGTTCGGGGGTAGTCCGGTGGGAGGGAGCGGACTGATGTACAGTTCCCTCAGGGTTAGTAAGTCCTCAATGGGACCTGGAATTCGGAGGCTCAGAGAGAGTTGTGTTCTCTTTAAGGGAGAATGATAGGAGACATTTTTAGTACTCAGGGGCTCTCACCTATGCAGGGTGAGGGGTCCCGGGGTAGTCCGGTGGGGGAGGGAGCTGACTGATGTACAGTTCCCTCAGGATTGGGAAGTCCTCAATGGGACCTGGAATTTAGAGTGTCAGAGAGACTTTGGGTGGGAAAGAGCAGGGCCGCTAATAAGGCAGTACAGCCAGCCCTCTTGTACTGGGCCCGGGCCCCATCAGTTCAAAAGCGGAGCCCAGGCACCTGCTGAGCAGGAGTGCCAGCTGTACTGCCTTATGCAAACACTGATCCTCTTCTACCTTCCCACAGTGGGATCTCTGTGGGAGGTAATAAATACCTGGAAGGGTCACGCTGACACATTGCTTAACCTAACCTGAAATAATCTATCTGATGACAGGTGCACTTTATTTGTGTGTGATAATAAAATAAGCCAGCAGAGGGCAGATTTCCATTATAAAAGCAGCATTTTATTTGTGGAAAAAAAAAAAAGGTCATGTGATGGAAGCAAGACACAGAGATAGTGAGCGACTCTGAAAACGTGAAATAGAATGGATTATATCTGTGTGATCGCCGGGCGCCCTCCTGGGACTCGCCGCGGCCGCCATTCCGGATCTGATAAAACGTATAAAGTGCTGAGTAGACAACAGATAATAAAATACAGAGACGGGTAACAAATGGGCCCTCCGGGGCCTCAGGAGAAGGTTACAGGTTAGTCTATATTAAAGTGACTCCAATACCATCAATCAGATCAGAAATAAAACCCCACCCAGTAATCCCATCCAATGATACAGCCAATCACTTCCTCTTCACCCTAAAATGGTTACAAAGTAACAATATGATCAATACAATGTCTCTGTATAATATGGATAGTGCCACACGGAGATCTGAATGGAGTGTTAGCTCTTCTACATAAACCAACTCGTATTTGGTTTTATTGACCCCCTTTTGGAGTCTTTGATGGGATGGGAAGGTGGATGGAAAGTGGTCCTGGTCTAATCGGTGGACTCCGAGATCTTCATGTGTGTGGGGATCGCTGATCTCATCTGATCATCTTATTTCCCCCCGGTGCGCTGCCCGAAGTATTTCCTGTAGGCGGCGCTGTAGCCGTGTCGCAGGGCGTAGCGGTCGCAGGGTCTGTAGTCCTCGCAGACCTCGCGTTGGCGTTCTTGGGGGCTCTTGTTGCGCTCGCGGATTCTGAAATAAAAGGAAATTGGTTACTGGGGAGGATTCGATTGTTATTTGCTGTTATGTTCAATCATTCCTCACGTCTCAACTGTTCCCATTCATTATATATAAAAGGTCACGCCCTGGACCTTCTACAAGGTTTCTTCCAGTGGTGGCTGGTGCTCCATGGCCCGGGGGGGGGGGCAGACGGACTGCACCATACCACCCCCCCACCCGACCGCACTCACCCTGCCTGGATATGTGGAGGGAGGGCAGGCAGCAGCAGCAAACGGCGGCTTTGCCTTCTTCCCCCTCAGTCTTCTGTGTCTCCTCCCTCCTCCTCCATGACCAATGGCATGGCTTCTCCTTTCCGCCAATCGGGAAACGGGTCTCAGACCTGCTTCCTGATTGGCCAGGAGGAGGATCCGTGTGACAATAGCGAATATTCATTCGCTATTGTCACACAACTGGGTGGGCCACTGCGCCCCCGAGCCCACCCTTTTTATTAGCCTATTAGAGCCTCTGGCTCTAATCACATGCTAAAAAAAAAAAAAAAGCCCCATTGAACTCCATGCTTCCGCCGCCCTGCATGTAGATTAGGGGGCTGGACATATGGATAGGGGTGGGCGGCCCCCTGCGCCCCCAATGCACCAGCCGCCACTGGTTTCTTCTCTTAGTTTCCCACAGAATTCCTGAAAACCCAACTTGGATCTTTATTTGTTGAAAAAAGCTCTACAAGGTGCATCTAAAAATAATTAGAAAATCACCAAAAAACATCATTTATTTCAGTAATTCGATTCAAAAAGTGAAACTCTTTCTGCCTGTGGGAAACTAAGAGAGGAAACCTTGTAGAAGGTCCAGGGCTCGACTTGGAGGCTATTTAGCAGTAAGGCACTAAGGACTCTTTCTCTGTCCCCGTGTGACAGTCCTGGGTGCTTAGCAGCCAATCACAAAGCACCAGGGCTGTCACAAAAAAAAAAGGGGAGTGAGTATATTTCTATCACTCTGGACAGGTGAACGGAGCAGCGGGAGAGAGAAGGAAAGGAAAGTGTGAGCTCTTGGTGGAGCCACCAATAAAGTGAATCTGCTGCCTTGCCCTGCAAATCTTGTAATCACATTGGAGCCCCATTTGGCACCTCTGCAGTTAGTGTGCCGGTCCTCCAGTCATATGCATGGAATCTTGTCCCTGCGTGGAACTGAGTGTTTTCAGTGTACAATGCTAACGGCTGAAATTCGCAGAACTCCAATCGATGATTTATTTTTATAAGAATCGGTTGTTACCTTTCGTTCATTCTTGAGGGCCTTTGCTGGGTGCGCATGAAGGTGTTGGCAGTTCTGGAGTTCACAAAGGGGTCTGAGGACATTAAATAAAAAAATAATAATTATTTGTAAAAAAACTAGCATCGGAGGTACAATATTGTCCAATCTATGAATAAAATCAAGGCGAGCTGTGCACACAAAAAACATAGCAGCATGCTGAGCTCCCGAGGAACATGTCTCATGATGAGCAGTGAAGAATGAATGCTGGTCTATAAATAATATAGAAATGCTTATCCAAAGAAGTGGTGAATATTGTATTTTCCTTCTCCCATTCTTACCTGTCAGCTTCTCCCCTGGCAGAAGCCCAATTTGTGGACAATCCCATTGTGGACCTCAGTTAGAGGTCAGTTGCTACCTCCCTCTTTTTTAAGCTGGCCATTCATGGATTGAAATTTGAAATGGTTCAGCAGCGATTGGCCCAAATTTTAAACCATCTATGGCTATTTGCATTCCTGAAAAGTCAATTTAATGATCAACTTCTCACAAATTGCCTTGTTGGAAATGTATACAGGATTTATACAGCACCAACAGCAGCATACTGAGTTCCTGAAGAAGATGTCTCATGAGCACTGAAGAATGACTGCTGGTCTATAAATAATGTAGAAATGCTTATCCAAAGAAGTGCTGAATATTGTATTTTCCTTTCCCATTTTTGCCTGTCAGCTCCTCCCCTGGCAGAAGCCCAATTTGTGGACAATCCCATTTTAGACCTCAGTTAGAGGTCAATTGCTACCTCCCTCTTTTTTAAGCTGGCAATCGATGGATTGAAATTTGACTGGTTCAGCAGGGATCGGCCTGAATTCCAAATCATCTATGGCTATTTGCATTCCTGAGAAGTCAATCTAATGATCAAATTCTCACAAATGGGCTTGTTGGAAATGTATACAGGATTTATATGGCGCCAACAGTTTCCACAGAGCTTTACAAGATAAAGGGAAACAGCACAGTTACAATGCAATTCAATATAAAAGGGTTAGGAGGGACCTGCTCCTGAGAGCTTACAATCTTATAGGGAAGAGCAAGTGGTACAAATGGTAATAACTGTTGGGGATGAGCTGATAGAAGAAATAAAATTGCAGTTGTTAGGTAGAGATGGGATAGGCTTCCCTAAAGAGATGCGTTTTCAGGGAATCACCTAAATGTGGCCAAAGTAGAGATAGCTGGATAGATTGAGGTAGAGAGTTCCAGAGGATGGGAGAGGCTCTAGGGAAGTCCTGGAGGAGTTGACGGGGGAACTAGAGCGCAAGAGGTTATGGGAAGAGTGGAGAGGGCGGTTTAGGAGATATATTGAGACAAGTTTGGTCAATGTATTTATGGTGGGACTTCTTGAAGGCCTTTGTGGTGATATCTCTCTGCCATAATTCACGGGTCTGTTCTGTCCATCTGGCAGTTTGGGCAGAGAAGGTTGGTGGACCTGGGAACTCAGCGCAGAGATTTCACCAACAGTGTGTCAGAATTATAGAATCTAACCACCTAACATTTTTATTTCTCTAACATTCACCAAAAACTGTTTTGATTGGACAGACACTTTAGGAAAGTCGTGTTTTTCTCTATCTAATCAAATGTATCTTCTTCCAAGCAACAGCTCCATCCAAAATTTTACATCTGGGTAGCAGAGAGCAATAAAAGTCTCTGCTCAGTCATTTCCTATGTTTATTGGGTTACATAAGATTTAAAGAAAAACAATCATCTCACCATAACTTTCATAAGACTCGTGACTTTCATGGGAATCTGAAACAGAGTGACAAAAATAAAATCAATATTGATGACAATAAATAGGATATTCATTTATTTTATTTATTTATTTATTTATTTTGTGAAATTGCCCAAATGTAGAACCTATGAGCCATTTGCTTATTGCTATGCAGCATACATAATGTATAGAACACACCTATTTCTTTACTAATATGGAAAATAAGAATGAGGTCAGGAATCTTTTTCAGCTGTATTTATTACTACTAAAACTATACTAAAAAATGCTCTTAGTCTTATTAATATATTTCAATATAGACTGATCTAGAAGATAACTCCCATCACTAAGTACAAATGTTATATAAAGATGGACCAATAAAAAGATAAGATAATAATAATAATAATAATAATAATAATAAATATAATATATATATATATATATATATATATATATATATATATATTATAATAAATATAATATAATATAAATATAATATAATATTATTATTATTATTGTTATTATATTTATCATTTTATTTATATTTTGTATATATATATATATATATATATATATATATATATATATATATATATATATATATATATGTTTTTATTATATTATATATATATATATATATATATATATATATATATATATATATATATATATATTATATTATATTTATTATTATTATTATCTTTATCATTTTATTTATAATAATAATAAGATGGACTAATAAAAATTACCAAAATATAGAATTATTATTAGTTTTTTAGATAATTAATTTACATACTTTATTTATTTATTTACAGTATTTATTTGCAAATGTTCCTTAATTTACATTTTCCTTCTAAAAACAGTTTAACAAATGTTGATCTAAAAAAAAAACCAAAAAAGAAAAAAAAAAAAGAAAAAAAAAAAAACCTACAAACTGAAAATTGAGTCAACACACTCTTTTCTTGTATTTATTCTGACAATGTTTTTTTTTTTTTTTTTTTTTTAATATACAGTTGATTTTTTTCCCTTACATTTTATAGAATATATCAGGGGAGGGGGTTGTGTGTTCTCCAGCAGAGGAAATAGAGAACATTTTTTCCCTGGAAAAGTCATCAGCAGCACCGTTCAGTGAAATGCCCTCTGGGAGATTTGATTTGGCTGCTTTTTTTTATTATTATTCATATAATGACTGTGATCGAGGTAGCGATCGATCTAAAAGGTTTTATATATAACCTAACATAATCATTGTTCTATAAAATTTTATAGATATATAACTTGATTGTTCTCACTCATGTCCAAGTTATGATACTCCCGTCCGGGAATTGAATTTTGTTTCACCATTCGCATTCCTTCTTGTTTTTCTTTACCTCTGTTGTTGCAAACTCATTATTTTATTCTTATTATTCTTATGAATTTCCTGTATGTTACCTTTTTGATTCTCAATAAAGATATTTTGGAAAATAATTTTTTTTTTTATTGATAGGCATCTCCTATCCTCATATTGATGAGTGGTTCCAAATTAGCCGTTTGACGACCACCCCCCCCCCCCCCGCATATATACTGAGGCAGGCTGCACAAATCGCCGTACCTGCGGTCCACAGGAGCGATCCTGGGGGGACGTGTGTGCTGCAGGAGGCTCGAGCACGCCCCCATTCGCCAGCGGGGAAGCTGATTCACAGGGAAACCTCGATCGCTTCCCATGGCGAGAGAACGGCGTGTTGTAAACACAGCCGACCGTTGTTCTCTCAGGAATCAATACAGAGCTCCTCCTATTTAGGATCACAGGTCTCTGTGTTGATTCCATAAGCCCCCCCCCTCACAGTTAGAAAACACCCCCTAGGCATACATTTAACCCTTTGATCTCCCCATGGGTTAACCCCTTCCCTGCCAGTGTCATTATTACAGTAACAGTGCATATTTTTAGCACTGATTACATTTTGGACAATTTCATGCTCCCAACTTTATGGGAGGAGTTTGGGGATGGCCCCTCCCTGTTCCAACATGACTGCGCAAAGCAAGGTCTATAAAGCCCAACCCCTGAAAAACACCCCCCCACCATAATCCCCCCCTCCACCAAATGATTTGGAATTTGGACCAGTGAACACATCAAGGTCCATAAAGCCATGGATGAGGGAGTTTGGGGTGAAGGAAGCTGACTGGCCTTCACAAAGCAGACAATCAAAGATTTTTAATAACAATATAAATCCCCCCCCCCCCCCCACCTATTTTCATTGACTAGATTGTAACATTGTTCCTTTCCCATGCACAGCCTATCATTTGGAGGATCACCATCCAAGCCCCCTTGTACTCTGTCATTACACAACATTACCATTAATTTTGCGTACCGTAAGCGAGGGCGACCACAGCGGCCAGCGCCAGGAAGAGGAGGACACCCAGGGTCTTCATTCTGCTCTCTGCCCGATTTCCACAGGAAAGGAGACTTCAGCCGAGGAGGTGCTGAACACTTCTAGAATCAAACACAGCGAGATCTCTGTTAGACCCAACATCTGGGCTGGGCGGTTCTGACCGGAGGTATGTATGGACTCTGCCCAGAAAAGGGCACCAGGGGGACAAGAGAGGTGGGGAGAAGGTGGGTGGGTGGACAAAAGGGGAAAGGTCTGAGTTTAGGAATGGGTCAGAATATATTTGCTTCTATTATTTAGGACCTGCTGGAGTCAGTGATGAATGCGGGGTGAGGCACATTGGGGGAGATTTACTAAAACTGGAGCACTCAGAATTTGGTGCAGCTCTGCATGGGAGCCAATCAGCTTCTAACTTCAGCTTCTTCAATTAAGCTTTGACAATAAAACCTGGAAGCTGATTGGTTTCTATGCAGAGCTGCACCAGATTTTGCACCATGCAGGTTTAGTAAATAATCCCCAGTATATTGATACTACTTATTAAGGACAAGACCTATTCTGACACATTTTGTTTACAAATAAAAATCTGGGTTTTTTTGCTTTAAAATTACTTAGAACCCCCAAACATTATATATTTTTTTTCTAGGAAAACTACTTAGAACCCCCAAACATTATATATATATATATAAAATAAAAAATATATAGCAAAAAAAAAAAAAAAAATATATATATATATATATATTTTTAATTTTTTTTTTTTGCTAGAAAACGACTTAGAACCCCCAAGCATTATATATTTATATAACAAAAAATATATAGCAAAATATATATATATATATATATATATATATATATATATATATCTTTTTTTTTTTTTTTTTTTTTTTGCTAGAAAACTACTTGGGACCCCCAAACATCATTTGTTTTTTTTTTTGCTAGGAAAACTACTTCGAACCCCCAAGCAATATATATTTTTATTTTTGCTAGAAAATTACTTAGAACCCCTAAGCATTTTATATATATATATATATATTTGCCAGAAAACTACTTAGGATCCCCAACATCATTTTTTCTTTGTTTGCTAGGAAACCCACTTTGAACTCCCAAGCATTATATATATATATATATATATATATATATATATTTATTTATTTTTTTTTTTGCTAGAAAAATACTTAGAACCCCCAAACATTATATATATATATATATATATATATATATTCTTTTTTGCTAGAAAATTACTTAGAACCCCCAAAAATTTTATATATATATATATATATATATATATATATATATATATATATATATATTTATTTTTGTTAGGAAAACTACTTAGAACCTCCAGGCATAATATTATTTTTTTGCTAGAAAATTACTTAGAACCCCCAGGCATTTTATATATATATATATATATATATATATATTTTTTTTTTTTTTTTGCTAGAAAACTACTTTGAACTCCCAAGCATTATATATATATATATATATATATATATATATATATATATATATATATATATATATATATTTTTTTTTGCTAGAAAAATACTTAGAACCCCCAAACGTTATATATTTTTTTCTTTTGCTAGAAAACTACTTAGAACCCCAAACATTATATATATATATATATATATATATATATATATATATATATATATATTTTTTTTTTTTTTTTGCTAGAAAATTACTTAGAACCCCCAAGCATTATATATATATATATATATATATATATATATATATATTTTTTTTTTTTTTGTTAGGTAAACTACTTAGAACCTCCAAGCATAATATTTTTTTGCTAGAAAATTACATAGAACCCCCAGGCATTTTATATATATATATATATATATATATATATATATTTTATTTTTTTTTTTGCTAGAAAACTACTTTGAACTCCCAAGTATTATATATATATATATATATATATTTTTGCTAGAAAAATACTTAGAACCCCCAAACATTATATATATATATATATATATATATATATATATATATATATATATATATTTTTTGTTAGGTAAACTACTTAGAACCTCCAAGCATAATATTTTTTTGCTAGAAAATTACATAGAACCCCCAGGCAATTTATATATATATATATTTTTTTTTTTTCTAGAAAACTACTTAGAACACCCAAACATTTTTTTTTTATAGGAAAACAACTTAGAACCCCCAAGCATTATATTATTTTTTTTTGGTAGAAAACTACTTAGAACCCCCAAACATTATATATATTTTTTAGCAGAGGCCCTAGAGAATAAAATAGCAGTCATTGCAATTTTTTTTATGTCACACTGTATTTGTGCAGCCGTTTTTAAGTAAAACAGAACAAAATAGAATACAAAATAAAAGAACAGAATAAAATAAAATTGAATAGAAAATAAAGGAATGGAATAGAATAGAATAAAAAAATAGAAAAGAATAGAATAAAAAAGATTACCATCTTCAAATGTTGAATATAATAATAATAGAAATAAAAATAAAATATTAGAATAGAAGACATTAGAATAGGAAAAAAAAAAAAAAAGAATAACATTGAAAGAATATACCAACATAACCGTTTTCCGCAATTCAAATTTCTAATACAATAAATTTGAATTTGAACAGAATATAAAAGAAAAAAAAAACTAGAATGTAATAGAAAAGAAAAGAAAAAAAATAGAGTATAAAAAACAATAGAATAGAATGGATTAGAAAGAATATAACCATCTTCTGAAATTTTGAATTTTGAATAGAATATTAATAAAAATAAAAAATAAAATAATAACATTGAAAATAATAGAATAACATAGAAATAATATACCAACATAACTATTTTCAAATTTCAAATAGAATAAATTTGCATTTGAATAGAAAAGAAAAGAAAAGAAAAGAAAAAACTAAAAGAAAAAAACTAAAAGAAAAAAATAGAAAAGAATGAAGTAGAAAGAATATAACCATCTTCCAAAATTTGAATTTTGAATATAATAAATTTTAGGACACTGCCTTGCAATTAGCAGCAGCGTTGTCTCCCTGCAACAGGAAGTGCTGTTACTGGCAGGATCTCCAGGTGAGAAACTTTGCAACATTCACAGAAAAAAAAATAAGGATTTTCTGAAGATAATCTGTATACAGTGAGATGTGATGCCAAACACAGGGAAATATATTCCGGGGTCATACAAGGTCATTATAAAAATACAGATTTCCTGATTACATTGGCAGCCTCTGCTTCCTGCTCACTGATTGTTCCTCTTATAGCTGCATTTCTGACTGCACTGGCTAAAATATTATCAGCCACTAGAGGGCGCCCCCTACAGATCTGTGTGTGACCAATCAGAACAGAGGACTCCGCATGCACCCTTCATACGCTGCTTCCAGGTCACTGCCAATCCATCCGACGCCTGATACATCCATTGTGCCTCCACACCCTTATATACAGATTATCAGAATTCCTATATATTACTTCCCATATTTTCATTACTCTGTACTATGCACAGCCTGTACTGTCTCCCCCTACTGGCTATCTTTATGTCAGACATTGCAATCAGCATCTGTGCTGAACAAGCAATGAGATAAAATGGAAAGGCAGGCAGTATGAGCCATCAGCTTATCAGAGTATAGGCCAGTGATGGGAGAAGTGGAACATTAAAGTGCAGTCAGCTGTGATATAAATATATATAAATGTTATTATAAGTATAAATGTGATATAAATTATTATTTATATATTTTTAGATATAAATAAATGTATACAAATTGACAGTCTATAAATGTATTTTAATGTAATATAACTTTACTATAAATATATATTTATGTTATAGGTATATAAATACATGAATATAAATGTAACAAAAATGTATTTAAAAGTAATATACAAGTTACTATACATGTATATAAATAAATGTAATATAAATTATTATACATTTTTAAAATAATACATTTTTCTTCCAATTTTCTTTCTGTACTGTCTCCCCCTACTGGCTATCTTTATGTCAGACATTGCAATCAGCATCTGTGCTGAACAAGCAGTGAGATATAAGCAGGCTGTATGAGCCATCAGCTTATCAGAGTATAGGCCAGTAATGGGAGAAGTAGAAGAGTATAGCTCACTCACCTGTAATATATATTTATAAATTTAACAAAGAATATATACAAATGTATTTAAATATAATATAAATCTATATAAATAAATATGATATAAATGATTATTATTATTTTTAAAATAATTAATTTACTTCCAGTAATTGTTGTCCCATATTTCCATTACACTATTACTCTAGTAGAACCTGTACTGTCTCCCCCTACTGGCTATAGTCAGTGTCAGACATTGCAATCAGCATCTGTGCTGAACAAGCACTGGGATGTGAGCAGGCAGTATGAGCCATCAGCTTATTGAAGTATAGGCTACTAATGGGAGAAGTGGAACATTATAGCACACTCACCAGTAATATATATATATAAATGTAACAAAATATGTATACAAATGTATTTAAATGTACTATAAATATAAATGTATATAAATAAATGTGATATAAATGATTATTATTATTTTTAAAATAATTAATTTACTTCCAGTAGTTGCTGTCCCATATTTCCATTACTCTATTTCTCTAATAGAACCTGTACTGTCTCCCCCTACTGGCTATGTTTATGTCAGACATTGCAATCAGCATCTGTGCTGAACAAGCAGTGAGATATAAGCAGGCAGTATGAGCCATCAGAGTTATAGGCCAGTAATGGGAGAAGTGGAAGAATATAGCACACTCACCTGGAAAAAAACCCAGATATATATATATATATAACTATGTAGATATATAAATGTAATATAAAATACACTATACATATTTATAAATGTGATATAAATTATTAATATTTTTAAAATAATTAAATTACTTCTAGTATTTGCTGTCCCATATTTCCATTACTCTAATACTTTAATAGAACCTGCACTTTCTCCCCCTGCTGGCTATATTCAGTGTCAGACATTGCAATCAGCATCAGTGCTGAACAAGCACTGTGATATAAGCGCAGTCACTGTGCAGCACTCCTAGGTAGACAGCGGAGCAGGTAGATTTTATGGTGAGGATTGGCTGCCCCCCGGGTGTATATATAATAAATTGGAATATATTTGGGATTTCTGTGATTTATAATAATAAAGAATAAATCTTGTCATTAGGGAGCGGTGCGATGCTGATCCAGGCGTGCCTCCAGTATACTCACCGAGGTGGCTGTGCTCTGCGGCTCTGGTGAGGAGTTGTGGAGATTTCTGGGTCCAGGATGATATTTATTGGGATGATCCCTCCTCCAATCCCCATGTCACCTTCCCCCCCATCCGTTATCACCCCCCCATCCAAACACTTCCTCCCCCCACACAAACCGCAGGATGAAGCGTGAACAACACATGGACCTTAATTGGCTGCAGACCGCGCCGAGCGTTCACGAGTGGAGTGAGGGGAAAATCGAGGCCAATTCCCCTCCCCCGCAGGGAACATAAAGAGTCTCTAAAGAAGTCAGCGACCGCTAAGAGGGCGACTGCCAATAAAACTTCATTTCCAGACGCCTCGCGGCGGAGGAAGGTAAAGTGCACCTGTCCGGCCGGACCTGCGTCATCGATCTCCGGCTACAGAGAGACGTCTAAAGTGCATCGAAACCACGAAAACCTCCGAAAAACTTCCACGCTGAACTGCGAGCGCTACGATCGTTATTCACAGCGCAACGCCACCAATATAAAGTGCGCAAAAACTCCAAGCTGGGAGGAATCACCGAATACTGATACATGGGAATAAAAATGTAATATAAATGTATATAATAAATGTTTACAAACATATATAATGAATATAAATAGATACAATGTCCCTGATAATCAGGACACCAGTTACAGTGTCCCTGATCACCGCCACACCAGTTACAGTGTCCCTGATAATCAGGACACCAGTTACAGTGTCCCTGATCACCACCACACCAGTTACAGTGTCCCTGATCACCGCCACACCAGTTACAGTGTCCCTGATCACCACCACACCAGTTACAGTGTCCCTGATCACCGTCACACCAGTTACAGTGTCCCTGATCACCGTCACACCAGTTACAGTGTCCCTGATCACCAGCACACCAGTTACAGGGTCCCTGATCACCAGCACACCAGTTACAGGGTCCCTGATCACTGCTAAACCAGTTAGTGTCCCTGATCACCAGCACACCAGTTACAGTGTCCGTGATCACCTCCACACCAGTTACAGTGTCCCTGAGCAACGTCACAACAGTAACAGTGTCCCTGATCACCTCCACACCAGTTACAGTGTTCCTGATTACCTCCACACCAGTTACAGTGTCCCTGATCACCTCCACACCAGTTACAGTGTTCCTGATTACCTCCACACCAGTTACAGTGTCCCTGATCACCTCCACACCAGTTACAGTGTCACTGATCACCGCCAAACCAGTTACAGTATCCCTGATCACCGCCAAACCAGTTACAATGTCCCAGATCACCTCCATACCAGTTACAGTATCCCTGATTACAGCCATACCAAGTAAAGTGTCCCTGATGGCCACCACACCAGTTACAGTGTCCCTGATTGCCACCACACCAGTTACAGTGTCCCTGATCACCGCTACACCTGTTACAGTGTCCCTGATCACCGCTACACCAGTTACAGTGTCCCTGATTGCTGCCACACCAGTTAGTGTCCCTGATCACCGCCACACCTGTTACAGTGTCCCTGAGCAACGTCACACAAGTAACAGTGTCCTTGATCACTTCTACACCAGTTACAGTGTCCCTGATCACCTCCACACCAGTTACAGTGTCCCTGAGCAACGTCACACAAGTAACAGTGTCCTTGATCACTTCTACACCAGTTACAGTGTCCCTGATCACCTCCATGCCAGTTACAGTGTCCCTGATTACTGCCATACCAGTTACAGTGTCTCTGATCACCGCCACAACAGTTACAGTGTCCCTGATCACCTCCATACCAGTTACAGTGTCCCTGATCACCTCCATACCAGTTACAGTGTCCCTGATCACCATTTCACCATTTCACCAGTTACAGTGTCCCTGATTACAGCCACACCAGTTTCCGATCACTGCCACACCAGTTACAGTGTCCCTGATCACCATTTCACCATTTCACCAGTTACAGTGTCCCTGATTACCGCCACACCAGTTTCCGATCACTGCCACACCAGTTACAGTGTCCCAGAACACCACCACAGCAGTCATTGTGTGATTTTGTTCATTCAGATTCCATTTCATTATCAGTGCCACCTATCAGTACCCACCGGTGCCACCTATTAGCACACATCAGTGCCCATTAGTGCCGCCTGTCAGTGCCACCTATCAGCACACATCAGTACCCATTAGTGCCGCCTGTCAGTGCCACCTATCAGTGCCACCTATCAGTGCCACCTATCAGTACTCACCAGTGCCACCTATTAGTGCAGCCTCATAAGCGCACATCAGTGAAGGAGAAAAGTTACCTAATTGCAAATTTTTATTAACAAAATATGAAAAATGTATATATTTTTTTTTTACAAAATTTTTTGTCTTTTTCTGTTTGCTTAGTAAAAAACTAAAATCCCCCCAGTGGTGAATAAATACCACCAAAAGAAAGCTCTACTTGTCTGAAAAATGCTACAAATGTCATATGGGTGCAGTGACCGGACAATTGTCATTGAATGTGTGACAGCGCTGAAAGCTTAAAATTGACCTGGGCAGGAAGGGGGTAAATGTGCCCGGTAGGGGAGTGGTTAAGGGTCCATGTAGATTTATGGGTGTGTGTAGAGGGGTGGTTTTTGTAGCATTAGGCCGGTGCATTATTGTGCATCAACCCGCATTTCCTTTGTGCATTGACATGCATTTTTGATACTTCCAAAACATTTTTGAATTGGATGGAGGAGGTAACAGCCACTGACTGAGGCGTGGTAAAATCCCATGCCAGTGTGTCAAAATGCCCCAAAGCACCGGTTCTGTGTGCAGCCATTGACTTCTATAGTCCTCCCAATGCAATAAATGAGGAAGCTGACATTTCCCATGAACAAATCAAAGTATCAATTTGGACCCTTTTGTAAGGAGACTCTAGAACAGGGAAATGCAAACTGTGGCCCTCCATCCCATCATGCCTCTGCCCCTGGCTGTCATGCTTGTGGCTATCATAGTCTTGCTATGCCTCATATGGGACTTGTAGTTCTGCAACAGCTTTAGGGCCACAGTTTGCATATCGATGCTCTAGAACAGGGGTCCTCAAACTACGGCCCGCGGGCTACATGCGGCCCACCAGGGTCCTGAACCCGGCCCGCCAGCCGGGATGTATGATTTATGTTTTTTTTTTTCATGAATCACCTAATTAGAGCCAGAGGCTCTAATTGGCTTCAGAAAAGGGTGGACCCGGGGCGCAGAGCAGGAGGAGGAGGCAGGAGGACTCAAGGAGACGCCGGGGGACTGAGGAGAAGCCGCCGCTGCGGGTAAGTGCACTGATTGGTCTCTCTGCATTGAAGGGGGCACAGCACGATGGTCTCTGCATTGAAAGGGGGCACGCTGGTCTCTGCATTGAAGGGGGCACGCTGGTCTCTGCATTGAAAGGGGGCACGATGGTCTCTGCATTGAAAGGGGGCACGATGGTCTCTGCATTGAAAGGGGGCACGATGGTCTCTGCATTAAAAGGGGGCATGATGGTCTCTGCATTGAAAGGGGGCACGCTGGTCTCTGCATTGAAGGGGCACGCTGGTCTCTGCATTAAAAGGGGGCATGATGGTCTCTGCATTGAAAGGGGGCACGATGGTCTCTGCATTGAAAGGGGGCACGATGGTCTCTGCATTAAAAGGGGGCATGATGGTCTCTGCATTGAAAGGGGGCACGCTGGTCTCTGCATTGAAAGGGGGCACGCTGGTCTCTGCATTGAAGGGGCACGCTGGTCTCTGCATTAAAATTTGATTTATGTTTTTTTTTTTCATGAATCACCTAATTAGAGCCAGAGGCTCTAATTGGCTTCAGAAAAGGGTGGACCCGGGGCGCAGAGCAGTGCGCCCTAGCCCACCCATTTGTGTGACAATAGTGAATGAAAATTCCCTTTTGTCACACGGATCCTCCTCTTGGCCAATTAGGAAGCGGTTCCGAGACCCGCTTCCTGATTGGCCGATAGGCGAGCTCATGCCATTGGCCGAGGAGGAGGCAGGAGGACTCAAGGAGACGCCGGGGGACTGAGGAGAAGCCGCCGCTGCGGGTAAGTGCACTGATTGGTCTCTCTGCATTGAAGGGGGCACAGCACGATGGTCTCTGCATTGAAAGGGGGCACGCTGGTCTCTGCATTGAAGGGGGCACGCTGGTCTCTGCATTGAAAGGGGGCACGATGGTCTCTGCATTGAAAGGGGGCACGATGGTCTCTGCATTGAAAGGGGGCACGATGGTCTCTGCATTAAAAGGGGGCATGATGGTCTCTGCATTGAAAGGGGGCACGCTGGTCTCTGCATTGAAGGGGCACGCTGGTCTCTGCATTAAAAGGGGGCATGATGGTCTCTGCATTGAAAGGGGGCACGATGGTCTCTGCATTGAAAGGGGGCACGATGGTCTCTGCATTAAAAGGGGGCATGATGGTCTCTGCATTGAAAGGGGGCACGCTGGTCTCTGCATTGAAAGGGGGCACGCTGGTCTCTGCATTGAAGGGGCATGCTGGTCTCTGCATTAAAAGGGGGCATGATGGTCTCTGCATTGAAAGGGGGCACGCTGGTCACTCTGCATTGATGGGGGCACGCTGGTCTCTGCATTAAAAGGGGGCATGCTGGTCTCTGCATTGATGGGGGCACGCTGGTCACTCTGCATTGATGGAGGCACACTATACCTTGATTACTAAAGGCCCCTTTCACACTTTTGTGACCTCAAAGTCACACAATGTTTTACAGCGTTTTTTGCCGCAAAGCAATGCCTATTACATTTTTCTGTTTGCGCCCCCCCCCCCAAAAAAAAATTTGGAGCACCAACCGTCACTATATAAATAAAACAATAAAAAATATGCGCATTGGAATTCGTTCATATTTTTTTTCAAACTATAGTCCAGCCCCCAACAGTGTCTGAGGGACCGTGAACTGGCCCCCTGTTTAAAATGTTTGAGGACCCCTGCTCTAGAATATTCTACCTGAAAAAGCAGCACAGGTCCTCTTTACCAATCCTGTTACACAACAGCTAATCCTTGGACAGTAAAATCCTCTCTGCGGATTTATTGTACTGCATCTGCTGTGTTTATGGAGAAATGAGTCAGCATAATGTACAGAACCTAAATAAACATTATGTAACGGCTGTAATTACAATGTAGCGTGCCTCGAAGACGGTCCTCGCCGGACATTTTAGGTAAAGTATTGCACAACGGCGGCAACTTATGGAAAGTTCTCCAGCAAAGCATTGCCCAACGATCGTGTTTATCCCAAATGCAGATCAACCTCTGAACGCCTGCCAGAGCCCCCAGACATTATTGGGGGGTGCCGATGGCTCCAGTAATTCGAAGTTCTCAGAGGACTCAATCTGTTCCGTTGGACATCAGATATTCATCGTCTCCTGGCTAATCTTTATTATGTGGTAATTACCCCGTTATCTGCTGGGAGAATGATTCTATGGCCAGCACAGATGTGTCATCGGAAAATTAAATGTCCGTGTGAATTTCTGCCCAGATACCCAAGAGAAAACTTTAAATTTAGTGCCAGTTCACACTGGTGCGATGCGGGAAATCTTGCGATTTAGTGCCGGTTCCTTCATCGCACCGCGGTGGTTCACACTGACATCTGCGAACGGCTGGGGGTGTCAATGAAAAGTTAATGACACCCCCAGATCGGTTTGCAGATCGCAGTGCGGGAAATGGTGCAGGAATCGGATCGCACCTTTGTGATCCGATTCCAATGCGGACCAAAAAAAGGGTCCTGCACCATTTTGGTCAGGACCAACAGTTTATAAAGCTGAAACTGCCTCTCACAGACTTTGCATGTGATCTGCACAGCAATGGGGTGCGAATCACATGCAATGTCTGTGATCCCAGCCCTATATTCTCTAGTAAGTTTATGTTAATTTTGTCATTTATTGCATCATGCCCCGAGGATGGGCGCTTGGGGCTGTAGAGTGCTGCGACGTTAGATTGTCACCTAATCTCACTGCAATCTTATTGCTTACCCCATGGGTGCTCAACCTGTGGCCCTATAGCTGTTGTGGAACTACAAATCCTACGAGGCATTGCAAGGCTAACAAAGGGTGGGCAGGAGGGGAGGCTGCCCTGGGCGCAGTGGTTTACTGGGGGCACCTTCTTTCTGTGGCAAGGCTGAGAGGAGCAATGATTTTGACAAGCAAGTGACGGCTGAGGGTGTAGGTTACCCTAAGCTTGCACATCATGAACGGGGGGGGGGGGGGTGCAGTTTGGAATCTTTGCCCTGGGAGCAGGATGACCTTGTCCCAGCACTACAAGCATTATGACTCCCAAAGGCAGAAGCATGATAAGACTTGTAGTTTCGCAAAAGCTGCAGGGCCACAGGTTGAGCACCCATGGCTTACCCTAAAACGCAATTTCATGTAAACCATGGGTGTCCAACCTTTTGGCTTCTCTGGGCCACATTGAGTGTAGAGAAATTTTCTCGGGCCGCAAATAAAATATATACTATAGTTAAGGTATATAAGTAATAAAACGCTGCCGTGTCGTTCCCGCGCTGCCGCCCCCCCCCCCCCCCCCAGCACTTATTTAACACAACTAGAGGATGATCCCTTCCGAGGCAGCCTCTGCCTACAGTCAGTTGAAAGCCGCTGTGGCCGTGCCCCCGACCCGACTTCCTTCCTCCCCAGAAAAAAAAAAATTGTCAGGGGGCAGTGGGCCGCATTGCCTGCGGTTCTGGGCCGCATGAGGCCACCGGGCCGCAGGTTGGACATGCCTGATAAACCAATCTGGAGGTTAGGGGCACAGAGATGTAGTTCCCAAAATTGGTCACTAGGTGTCACTATAGTTAGGGTTGGGAGCCCTGTAGGGAAGAGTAGGCAGTGATTTGTAGCTGCTGACTATTCATTTTTAAGAGGGGACTGACGAACCTCCACTTTAAGGCCAGGACTTTTCTGGAACTTTTTGATAACAAGCTTAAATTGCTAGAAAATTACTTAGAACCCCCAAACAATATATATATACTTTAGCAGAGATCCTAGAGAATACAATGGAGATCGTTGCAATATTTTATGTCACACCGTATTTGTGCAGCGGTCTTACAAATGCAATTTTTTTTGGGAAAAAATACACTCTTTTGAATAAAAAAAAAAAAATATATAAACAGTAAAGTTAGCCCATTTTTTTTTTTTTAACCACTTTACAACCGCCCACCGCAGATATACTGGGGCAGGCAGACGCTCCTGGGCAAATCGAGGTAGGTATACGTTGCTCGCTCTCAGGAGGCTAGGGGGCGAGCGCGCGCAGCTGTGGGCGAGCTCCCGCCCCCGCTCGTCAGACGTGTCCGATTGCCGCCTTCTCTCTCCCCGCTGAGAGAGAAGAACGGTCGGATGTTGTAAACACAGCTGACCGTTCTTCTCTCTGGAATGATCACAGAGCTCCTTCTATATAGGATCACATGTCTCTATGGTCATTTCAGAAGCCATGCCCCCCACAGTTAGAATCATTCCCCTAGGCTCACATTTAACCCCTTGATCACCCGTAATGTTAACCCCTTGTCTGCCAGTGTCATTATTACAGTAACAGCGTGTACTTTTAGCATTGGTTACTGTAGTAATGTCACTGGTCCCCCCCCCCAAAAGTGTCAAAAATATCAGTCAGGGCTCCGATCTGTCCGCCGCAATGTCGCAGTCCCACAAAAAATCGCAGATTGCCGCCATTACTAGTATAAAAAAAACCCCCAATAAAAATGACATAAATCTTTCCTCTAGTTTGTAGACGCGATAACTTTTGCGCAAACCAATCAAAATACGCTTATTGCAATTTTTTTTTACCAAAAATATGTAGCAGAATACAAATTGGCCTAAAATGTTAAAAAATTATGATTTTTAAATTTTTTTTTTGAGAATGTCATATAGCAGAATGTGAAAAATATTGTTTTTTTTTTTTTCAGAATTGTCGCTCTTTTTTCGTTTATAGCGCAAAAAATAAAAATCGCACAGGTGATCAAATACCGCCAAAAGAAAGCTCTCTTTGTGGGAAAAAAAGGACATCAATTGTATTTGGGTACAGCGTTGCACGGCCACGCAATTGTCCTTTAAAGTAATGCAGTGCCGAATCGCAAAATAGGGCCTGGTCAGGAAGGGGGCAAATCCTTTTGGTCTTAAATTGGTTAATATAATGTGAAAGATGATGTACATGGATACCCAACATGTCACGCTTTAAAATTGCGCACGCTCGTGGAAAGGCGACAAACTACGGTACATAAAATCTCCATAGGCGATGCTTCAAAAATGTCTACAGGTTACCAGTTTAGAGTTACAGAAGAGGTGTAGGGATAGAATTATTGCTATCGCTCTAACGATTGCGGCGATTCCTCCCATGTGTGGTATGAATACCGTTTCCATATGTGGGGGTAACTTAGGTATGCGTTCACTTCTATGTGCAAGCACGGAGGGATGGGGTGCTTTAAATGTTTTTTTTATTATTATTTTTATTATTAATATTTATTATATTTATATTAATTATTATTTTTATTATTATTATTATTTATTTTACTATTTATTTTTTATTTTTACACTGTCCCTTAATTAAAAAAATTAAAAAAGCATCCGTTGTAATAGAAATATGCATGACAGGTCCTCTTTATTGAGAGATCTGGGGTCAAAAAGACCATTTATCTTTAAAAAAAAAAAAAAAGAGAAGAAAAAAATTATCCCTATAAGGCCGGAAAGGTGGCTTCCTGCCTGGCCATGGATTGGATTGGATCGGATCGGCTCCGGGCTAACTGATAGTTCCGGTAAGCCCAGAAAAGACTGGGAAGCGGCGGGAGGGGGGAGGCACCTCTCCCGCCGCCTCTCAAAGTGATCCCGTGGCGAATATGCTGCCGGAATCACTTTTATCAGATGCAGAATCGCCCGCAGTACAAAAAAAATACCGGGGTTATGGCAGCTAGCAAGGTGTTCTCTCGGGCTGTGGTCAGGCAGGTCAGTCAAGTTCCTCCACCCCAAACTTGCCCATCCATGTCTTTATGGACCTTGCTTTGTGCACTGGTCCAAATCATTTGGCGGAGGGGGGATTATGGTGGGGGGTTGTTTTTCAGGGGTTGGGCTTGGCTTGGGCTTTATGGACCTTGCTTTGTGCACTGGAACAGGAAGGGGCATCCCCAAACTCTTCCCACAAAGTTGGGAGCATGAAATTGTCCAAAATGTCTTGGTATGCTGACGCATTACGGCTCCGTTCACATTATAGCGTATGGATCACGGGCAAAACCGCCGTGGTTCCGCCCGCGATCCGGAGATTATTGCAAATCGCGGGACGCCTGTGCGTTGCCCGTTGATTTGCAATAGACCCCCAAACGCTGAGCGATGTTGCCGCGATTTCCGCCTGCCGAATCGCGGTAACATTGCGCAAAAAAAAATCCCGGGACGCATTACGACCAAAAAAGTACAAGAGCTTCTTTGGAGCGTTTTGCGTCCCGCGATTTTTTTTGCGTGATGTTACCGCGATTCGGCAGGCGGAAATCGTGGCAACATCGCTCAGCGTTTGGGGGTCTATTGCAAATCAACGGGCAATGCACAGGCGTCCCGCGATTTGCAATAATCTCCGGATCACGGGCGGAACCGCGGCGGTTCTGCCCGTGATCCATATGCTATAATGTGAACGGAGCCTAAGAGTTCCCTTCACTGGAACTAAGGGGCCAAGCCCCACCCCTGAAAAACAACCCCACACCATAATCCCCCCTCCACCAAATGATTTGGGCCAGTGCACAAACCAAGGTCCATGAGACATGGATGAGCGAGTTTGGGGTGAGGGAACTTGACTGGCCTACACAGAGTCCTGACCTCAACCTGATTTTGGGATAAATTAGAGCGGAGACAGTGGCTAGACCTTTTCTTCCAACATCAGTGCCTGACCTCACAAATGGATGTCCTCCTGGTGGGAATTGGTAAATGCCAACTGAGTTTATCTCAACAGTCCATTTGTTGGCAAAACATCAAAACCTAAGAGCAGGGCTGGGTCTTTGTGCCTCTCTATGCAATGCAAGCAGATCATGGCTGGTGGGAGGGGCTGAGAGGGTGCTGTATATGCCTGAAAACATCACAGAACCTCATCAGGAGTAATTAGCACTGATGCAAGCAGTGGGCTGGCTTTTGGGAGCATTTAGGTGAATATCAAAATGCTTTGATGGGTGGGTATCAGTCTGGAGGAGTGGGCGTTCCTAGGCAGGCTGTATTTGCATAGGTAACGCCCACATGTGATGCTAAGCCTCCACGATTGACAGAACTGAAATCCAATGAATGAAAGGGGAGGGGCCAGGAATAGTCATACTGGTGAGGAAAGTGCTAGATATTGTCACGGGGTAACGTGGCAGAGCCTGATGTAAGAGGAGTGGCTTACCGGGTAACTGGCGTGGCACAGGTTCACCAGAGGCACGGAGTCTAAGTTTAAGCCGGTTTTCACCAGGGCCCCAGATGGTGGGGATGGACTTGGCTGCTTGCTAACACCAGGTCGCGGCCCCCCGGATTCCCTGGGAGAGCCAGGAACAGGTCCAGGACCAATAGCCGGTAGCAGGTAAACAGATCAGGACGAGACAGGAGGATAGTCAGGACAAGCCAAGGTCAGAATCCAAAGACAAGCCGGGTCAGGTAAACAGGAACAGCAGATATAACAGGCACAGGAGAGCTGAAGACAACACAGCAATCACCTAGAGTGACAGCTGTGTTTAAATAGGCCGTTTTGGCGCCAATTTGGTAGCCTCGAACTCTACCAAGGTAGCCTCGAACTCTACCAAGGTAGCCTCGAACTCTACCAAGGTAGCTTCAGCGCATGTGCATGCGCGGTTAGCGACGCCAGTGCGCCTGCGCAGGGTATTGAGTCCCTGACAGATATTGTTGGATGTCCTTCAGCCAGGAAATGGGGCGGGGCTCTATCTGACTGGCTGCAGCTTCTAATGCAGATTGTGAGAAGCTCACAGTGTGCAGTGAAGTCAGAGGAAGCCGTTTCAGTCCAGGAGAGGAGCCGCTACACCTGTGCAAGACTGAAGGGGGGCCGGAGGGGCGAATTAGGATGTTCAGTTCTAAGGGATGCTTGTAAGCTGAGAGATTGCAAAGGGTTAAGGACCAGCAACACCGGCTGAGGTCTGAGCCTGTTCATTGGGTCTGAACACCCACCTGCTGCAAAGTCTATGAATATCTTCTGGTCTGTGATGGTGGGAGGACAGTTCTTGGCCATAGGATCCTTCAGGAATAATGGAGGTGACTGTGGCTCTGTGTGCGGTGAAGAGATTGGCATGACCTCCCCACCACCCCCCTTCCATGACTCAGACATCCGAATCGCCTGGCGGAGGACTTGACTGCCAGCCATCAGCTGCTGGCACCGATTCCGGTTCCTCAAGGTCACCGCAGCACTCAAACAGACCTCTGTTTATATCACTTTTTATTTCTTCGACAAATACGGGGCGGCCCCCTCCTTGGATCAGGGGGGCCGAATGGGAAATGTCAGACGGAACATATTAGGAAGGAGAAGAAAATATCTGTTTAACTTCTGTAAAGGACTCATAGGAGGTCAGTGGTCTGCTTCACTTCTCCTGTCATCACTTTACAAACAATTCCCGCTGTGTAAATCAGAAGAGGGCTTTGAGGGTTTATGAAAAGGACGGGGGGGACAAAGGGGGCCAGAATGAAGTGGATGTCTTGCCATAACCGGCCATGGGAAACATTGATCAGGACTGTGTCTGTAAAGGTGCTCATGGATCCTGGTCACGGTATATCTAGTAGTAGCTGTTCTCATTGGTCCAGGTCATGGTAAATCTAGTAGTAGTTGGTCTCATGAAACTAGGTGATGGTACATCTAGTAGTAGTTGTTCTTATTGGTCCAAGTCATGGTATATCTAGTAGTAGTTGATCTCATGAATCCATGTCATAATATATCTAGTTGTAGCTGTTCTCATTGACCCAGGTCATGGTGTATTTAGTAGTAGTTGGTTTCATATATTCAGGCAATGGTGTATCTAGTAGTAGCTGTTCCCATGTTTCCAGGTCATGGTGTTTCTAGTAGTAGTTGGCTTCATGTATCCAGTGCATAATGTATCTAGTAGTAATTGTTCACAGTATCTAGAAGTAGCTGTTCTTATGGATCCAGGTCATGGTGTATCCAGTAGTAGTTGTTCTCATTGGTCCAAGTCATGGTGTATCTAGTAGTAGTTGATCTCATGGATCCATGTCATAATATATCTAGTTGTAGTTATTCCCATGGATCCAGGTCATTACATATCTAGAAGCAGTTGGTTTCATTGACCCAGGTCATGGTGTATTTAGTAGTAGTTGGTTTTAATGTATTCAGGAAATGGTGTATCTAGTAGTAGCTGTTCCCATGGATCCAGGTCATGGTGTATCTAGTAGTAGCTGTTCCCATGGATCCAGGTCATGGTGTATCTAGTAGTAGTTGGCTTAATGAATCCAGGTCATAATGTATCTAGTAGTAGTTGTTCTCATTTGTCCAGGTCATATTGTATCTAGTAGTAGTTGGGCTCATGGATCTTCCTTTACATCAGAGTCTTCCAATACATCAAAGTTCCCATCAGATTCCACTTTACATCAGGGTAGTAGTTGGTCTCAGGTGTCCTGGTCATGGTGTATCTAGTAGTAGTTGGTCTCATGTCTCAGGTCATGGTGTATCTAGTAGTAGTTGGTCTCATGGATCCAGGTCACGGTATACCTAGTCGTAGTTGGCCTTATGTATCACGGTCACGGTATATATATATATATATATGTAGTGTAGTAGTTAGTCTCCTGTATCCGTGTCATGTGTTATCTAGTAGTAGCTGTTCTCATGGACCCAGGTCATTGTATATCTAGTAGTAGTTGGTCTCATGGATCTGGATCATGGTATACAGTATCTAGTAGTAGCTGTTCCCATGGATCCTGGTCATGGTAAATCTAGTAGTAGTTGTTCTCATTTGTCCAGGTCATATTGTATCTAGTAGTAGTTGGGCTCATGGATCTTCCTTTACATCAGAGTCTTCCAATACATCAAAGTTCCCATCAGATTCCACTTTACATCGGGGTAGTACAGTAAACCCCCGCTCCATCGCAGTTCAGTTTTTGCGGTCCCGGTATATTGCGTTTTTTTTTTGTAATGTTATTTTACTATATAAATCATTGAAAATGAAATATTTTTGTGTTTTCCATAGCTCTTGTTATGTCTCTCAGTATCTTTTATGTGTTTAAATGAGTTTCTATTGTTTTAAAAGTGTGTTTAAAGACCTTAAAATGCTTTTACACGTACAGTGACAGTAAAATAAACATGCCTACAATGCATTTTAATAGGGTTTTTCTATTTCGCGGAATTTCACTTTTCGTGGCTGGGTCCGGAACGTAACCCCCGCAATGGAGGGGGGTTTACTGTAGTTGGTCTCATGTGTCCTGGTCATGGTATATCTAGTAGTTATTGTTCTCATTGGTCCAGATGATATTGTATCTAGTAGTAGTTGGTCTCATGTGTCTTCCTTTACATCAGAGTCTTCCCATACAACAAAGTTCCCATCAGATTCCACTTTACATCGGGGTCTGGAAAGCCGGAGGATGAGGCTGTAGCAGCAGTTGGAGGCAGAGGAGATCTGGATGAAAGAAGAGCTGTCCTCCTATAAATACTTGGGCAAACACGTGATTGGTTTTTAGGAGACCAAGAATAGTACAATGTCAATGTGGCCAGGGGAGCCTGCTCTAGAGACTGGAAAGGTGGGAGGTTGTACATGTCGGGGAGAAATGGAGACCATAGACTGACCTGTAGACCCATATGAGAGGCCACTGACCCTGGCGGCAGGCTGGATAAGTTTTTGCAGTGGGCCATCATTTTGATACCCTTGATCTGAAATATTGAGGAGTGAAAGCAGAAAAAGACTAAGGTTTAGGAGTGTCTATGGGAATGTTTGACTATTCTTCCAATAGCGCATTTGTTAGGTCAGGCACTGATGTTGGACAAGAAGGCCTGGCTCGCAGTCTCCACTATAATTCATCCCAAAGGTGTTCTATCGGGTTGAGGTCAGGACTCTGTGCAGGCCAGTCAAGTTCCTCCACCCCAAACTCCCTCATCCATGTCTTTATGGACCTTACTTTGTGCACTGGTGCGGAGTCATGTTGGAACAGGAAGGGATCATCCCCAAACTCCTCCCACAAAGTTGGGAGCATAAAATTGGCCAAAATATCTTGATATGCTGACGCCTTAAGAGTTCCCTTCACTGGAACTAAGGGACCAATCCCTGAAAAACAATCCCACACCATAATCCCCCCTCCACCAAATGATTTGGATCATTGCACAAAGCAAGGTCCATAAAGACATGGATTGGGGTTTGGGGTGATTTCCCCCATATTAGCATTATATGTCCATGAAAGTACGCTGTGAGATCTCCTCAAGTTTGGAGTGGAGGAACTTGACAGAGTCCTGACCTGTTCCTGAAAGAACACCTTTGGGATGAATTAGAGCGGATAATGCAAGCCAGGCCTTCTCGTCCAACATCAGTGCCTGACCTCACAAATGCGCTTCTGGAAGAATGGTGAAACATTCCCATAGACACTCCTAAACCTTGGGGACGGCCTTCCCAGAAGAGTTGAAGCTGTTATAGCTGCAAAGGGTGGGCCAACTCAATATTGAACCCTACGGACTAAGACTGGGATGCCATTAAAGTTCATGTGTGTGTAAAGGCAGGCGTCCCAATACTTTTGGTAATATAGTGTAGATCTATGTCTGATATCTTCTGATCACTGACTCACCACCTCTGCTGGAAATCTATTCCAGGAGCGTACCGTCTGGTAGCACTTTATTTTTTTCAAAACTCCCTGACCCAGGTGGGACTTGAACCCACAATCCCCAGCTCCGGAGGCTGATGCCTTATCCATTAGGCCACTGGGCCACTTGCTGGCATCTTCTGCCAGAAACTGCATGGCAATTCAGAAAGAGGAAAAATATAAAAACTGCTCTTTGCCCCTTTGGACGGGAAATCTCCCTCAGTGCGTCCCACCAGAAGGCCCATTGCTGATCTCCAAAGGTGACATTTCATGAAGTTCTATTCACACAGCGGCACAGGTGACCTCTGCTGCAGCCTGAAAAAAAGTACGGCATGCAGTACTGTGTCCTATGTGATATGTTAATATAATCTTGTATGAATCACAGGAGGACAGTGTGCCCACAGCGTACTTTCATGGACATATAATGCCAATATTGGGGGGGGGGGGGGGGAATCACTCAATTTTAGGCAAGCTAAAACCAGGTCTGGTCATTTCCCTGAACTCTGCAGCTTCATTACCGGGCACTCCCCCTCCCCCCCCCCTTCCTGCCCAGGCAGGCCAATCTTCAGCTTTCAGCGCTGTCACACTTTGAATGACAATTGCACGGTCATGCTACACTGTGCCCATATGACATTTTTATTTTTTTTCTTTGAGACAGATAGAGCTTCCTGGTGGCATTTATTCACAACTGGGGGTGGGGGTGGGGGGCTTATTATTTGCTAAACAAAAGCATGTTTGAATCTTCTGATGACTGACTCACCACCTCTGCTGGAAGTCTATTCCAGGAGCGTACCATCTACTAGCACTATTTTTTGTTTCTGTTGGAAAAAATGTTGCAAAAAAGTCATTTTTATTATTTACTGATGTGTGCTGATGAGGCTGCACTGATGGGCACTGATGAGGTTGCAATAATCTGCACTGATGAGGCTGCACTGATGGGCACGGATAAGGTTGCAATGATGTGCACTGATGGGAACTGATAAGGCTGCACTGATGGGCAAAGATGAGGCTGCATTGATGAGGTAGCACTGATGTGCACTGATGGGCACTGATGAAGCTGCACTGATGTGCTCTAAAGGGCATTGATGAGGCTGCACTGATGGGCATTGATGGGGCTGCACTGATGGGCACTGATGAGGCTGCAATGATGTATACTGATGGGCACTGATGAAACTGCACTGATGGGCACTGAGGAGACTGCACTGATGTGTTCTGATGGGCACTGATGAGGCTGCATTGATGGGCACTGATAAGGTTGCAATGATGTGCACTGATAGGAACCAATGAGGCTGCACTGATGTGCACTGATGGGCAAAGATGAGGCTGCATTGATGAGGTAGCACTGATGGGCAAAGATGAGGCTGCACTGATGTGCTCTGATGGGCATTGATGAGGCCGCACTGATGGGCACTGATGGGGTTGCAATGATGTGAACTGATGGGAACCGATGAGGCTGCACTGATGTGCACTGATGGGCAAAGATGAGGCTGCATTGATGAGGTAGCACTTATGGGCACTGATGAGGCTGCACTGATGTGCTCTGATGGGCATTGATGAGGCTGCACTGATGGGCACTGATGAGGCTGCACTGAAGGGCATTGATGGAGCTGCACTGATGGGCACTGATGAGGCTGCAATGATGTGCACTGATAGGCACTGATGAAACTGCACTGATGGGCATTGATGAGACTTCACTGATGTGCTCTGATGAGGCTTGACTGATGTGCTTTGATGGGCACTGATGAGACTACACTGATGAGCACTGATGGGCATTGATTTGGTTGCAATGATGTGCACTGATGGGAACCGATGAGGCTGCACTGATGTGCACCGATGGGCAAAGATGAGGCTGCACTGATGTGCTCTGATGGGCATTGATGAGGCTGCACTGATGAGCACTGATGGGCATTGATTTGGCTGCACTGATGGGCACTGATGAGGCTGCAATGATGTGCACAGATGGGCAAAGATGAGGCTGCACTGATGTGCTCTGATGGGCATTGATGAGGCTGCACTGATGAGCACTGATGGGCATTGATTTGGCTGCACTGATGGGCACTGATGAGGCTGCAATGATGTGCACAGATGGGCACTGATGAAACTGCACTGATGGACACTGATGAGACTCCACTGATGTGCTCTGATGGGCACTGAAGAAGCTGCATTGGTGAGGCAACATTGATGGGCACTGATGAGGCTGCACTGATAATCAGGGTAAACAGTGGACTCCATTGTGCCCTGTCCTATCAGCTCTTCTTTCCTCACATGCTGTTTCTGTGTGGGGAAGGTAAAATGCAGATAACCAGAAACTCTGATTACATGTGATCAGCTGTGATTGGCCATTTACCCCGATTTGTGATCAGCTGTGTCCAAAGGACACAGCGGTCACAGAGCGCACCCGCTGGGGGCATGCAAGTTCATGGACCATGGACATCCTTCCAGGACTGGAG
This sequence comes from Pelophylax lessonae, assembly GCF_965119305.1. Classification (NCBI taxonomy): domain Eukaryota; kingdom Metazoa; phylum Chordata; class Amphibia; order Anura; family Ranidae; genus Pelophylax; species Pelophylax lessonae. Next base: position 5,199,281 of record NC_138775.1, read on the forward strand.
AGCTGCGATGTAGCCGTCTATTGGCTCTAGCACATGCAGGAACTGCTTAAAGCAGAACTAAACTGCATCTGTGCTCCATAATCAAAAATTCTATTTAATTTACTTTTTCATATTCAAACCAAACCCCTCCATGCGTCTATGTCTCCATCCCTCCATCCATGTCTCCATCCCTCCATCCATGTCTCCATCCATTCACCCATGTCTCTATTCATGCATCCATCCATGTCTCCATCCATCCATGTCTCCATCCATCCATCCATGTCTCCATTCATGTATCCATCCATGTCTCTATTCATGCATCCATCCATGTCTCCATCCATCCATGTCTCCATCCATCCATCCATGTCTCCATCCCTCCATCCATGTCTCCATCCATCCATGTCTCCATCCATCCATCCATGTCTCCATTCATGTATCCATCCATGTCTCTATTCATGCATCCATCCATGTCTCCATCCATCCATGTCTCCATCCCTCCATCCATGTCTCCATCCCTCCATCCATGTCTCCATCCATTCACCCATGTCTCTATTCATGCATCCATCCATGTCTCCATCCATCCATGTCTCCATCCATCCATCCATGTCTCCATTCATGTATCCATCCATGTCTCCATTCATGTAGCCATCCATGTCTCTATTCATGCATCCATCCATGTCTCCATCCATCCATGTCTCCATCCATCCATCCATGTCTCCATTCATGTATCCATCCATGTCTCTATTCATGTATCCATCCATGTCTCCATCCATCCATGTCTCCATTCATGCATCCATCCATGTCTCCATTCATCCATCCATCCATGTCTCCATCCATACATCTATGTCTCCATTCATGCATCCATCCATGTCTCTATCCATCCATCCATGTCTCCATTCATGTATCCATCCATGTCTCCATCCATCCATCCATCCATCCATGTCTCCATCCATCCATGTCTCCATTCATGCATCCATCCATGTCTCCATTCATCCATCCATCCATCCATCCATGTCTCCATCCATACATCCATGTCTCCATTCATGCATCCATCCATGTCTCTATCCATCCATCCATGTCTCCATTCATGTATCCATCCATGTCTCCATCCATCCATCCATCCATCCATGTCTCCATTCATGCATCCATCCATGTCTCCATCCATGTCTTCATCCATCCATGTCTCCATCCATCCATACATCCATTCATCCATGTCTTCATGATTTATTTTGCTGAGAAATCACTGTAAAAAAACACCCCCTAGCATTTCTAGTTGTGGCCATCTTGAGTAAGGGCAGAGGATTCATGTACCATTTAGTTCCTGGAATCCATCTGCTCTTAGCTCAGGCATGCATGCAGCTGAGAAAGCCCCTCCTCCCATGAAGACTCCTGGGATGTATGACATAATTTTGGCCTAGGCCAGAAACCAGAAAGACACTGATATGATGTAAAAAAAAAAAAAGTTTAAAACAAGTAAATATAATAGACTTTCCTATCTATTTACTAATCCTAGCAACATAAGGATTAAACATAGTCATTGTTAAATGATAAAATAAAGTTCTCCCCTTTCTGTGTATTGGCCCATAGAGATAAGTCTCACACTGCAAGCCAAACTTCAACTTTCAGCTGGTGTGTGCCATTTGAATAGACAGAAAGACTTCGGATTATTAAAGAATTGAAGTTACATTGTGACATTAGATGGAATAAATGACTGCGATTCTGATTCCATGAATTCTCCTTCCTATTAACAGCAGTAAATAATTAAATAGGAATTGTTGGCATTGATCGCGTTGCGCAATTGCGGCTCCTATTTACATCCTATGCGTTTCGCCTCCTCCTCCTCCCTCCGCACTGGACGCCTCTGTTTTCGTGTTTGTCTTTTACATGGAAATGAGCTCAGAACCGACCACATTAAAGCCGGAGCTCGCCGGGGAAATTCTTCCACTCCTCCTGAGAAAAAAGAATTTACTGTATTAATGTTCCATGAAGAGGACTGGCGAGGGGCCAGGAGAGTCATGGGAGCCGCAAATTACCAGTCCGGGGGTAAAGGGGAACTCCAGACTGCAACTTCTACTCGTGTTCTGCACCAAATCCATCCCGAAGATCGCAAATTTCATTCTAAAAAGCTAAAACCGAACATGTGCAAAAAATAATGCGCCTAAAGTCACGCAACGCGCATAATTATATGTGCATTGTGGTAATTACAGTGGGAAAAATAATGATTGGCTCCCTGCAGATTGTGTAAGTTTGCCCACTTACAAAGAAATGTCGGGTGTATAATTTTTATCATCAGTGTATTTTATATGATAGAGACAGAATATCAACCAAAAATGATACAAATGTTATAAATGGAGGTGCAGCTTGGTGAGTAAAATAAGTATTTGATCGCCTTAGTAGTTGGTGGAGAAACCCTTGTTGGGAGCACAGAGGTCAGACGTTTCTTGTAGATGGAAGCACAGAGGTCAGACGTTTCTTGTAGTTGGAAGCACAGAGGTCAGACGTTTCTTGTAGATGGGAAGCACAGAGGTCAGACGTTTCTTGTAGTTGGGAAGCACAGAGGTCAGACGTTTCTTGTAGATGGAAGCACAGAGGTCAGACGTTTCTTGTAGTTGGGAAGCACAGAGGTCAGACGTTTCTTGTAGTTGGGAAGCACAGAGGTCAGACGTTTCTTGTAGTTGGAAGCACAGAGGTCAGACGTTTCTTGTAGTTGGGAAGCACAGAGGTCAGACGTTTCTTGTAGTTGGAAGCACAGAGGTCAGACGTTTCTTGTAGTTGGGAAGCACAGAGGTCAGACGTTTCTTGTAGTTGGAAGCACAGAGGTCAGACGTTTCTTGTAGTTGGGAAGCACAGAGGTCAGAGGTTTCTTGTAGATGGGAAGCACAGAGGTCAGACGTTTCTTGTAGTTGGGAAGCACAGAGGTCAGACGTTTCTTGTAGTTGGGAAGCACAGAGGTCAGACGTTTCTTGTAGTTGGAAGCACAGAGGTCAGACGTTTCTTGTAGATGGAAGCACAGAGGTCAGACGTTTCTTGTAGTTGGAAGCACAGAGGTCAGACGTTTCTTGTAGTTGGGAAGCACAGAGGTCAGACGTTTCTTGTAGTTGGAAGCACAGAGGTCAGACGTTTCTTGTAGTTGGGAAGCACAGAGGTCAGACGTTTCTTGTAGATGGAAGCACAGAGGTCAGACGTTTCTTGTAGATGGAAGCACAGAGGTCAGACGTTTCTTGTAGATGGAAGCACAGAGGTCAGACGTTTCTTGTAGTTGGGAAGCACAGAGGTCAGACGTTTCTTGTAGAGGGAAGCACAGAGGTCAGACGTTTCTTGTAGTTGGAAGCACAGAGGTCAGACGTTTCTTGTAGTTGGGAAGCACAGAGGTCAGACGTTTCTTGTAGTTGGAAGCACAGAGGTCAGACGTTTCTTGTAGTTGGGAAGCACAGAGGTCAGACGTTTCTTGTAGTTGGAAGCACAGAGGTCAGACGTTTCTTGTAGTTGGGAAGCACAGAGGTCAGACGTTTCTTGTAGATGGAAGCACAGAGGTCAGACGTTTCTTGTAGTTGGAAGCACAGAGGTCAGACGTTTCTTGTAGATGGAAGCACAGAGGTCAGACGTTTCTTGTAGAGGGAAGCACAGAGGTCAGACGTTTCTTGTAGTTGAAAGCACAGAGGTCAGACGTTTCTTGTAGTTGGGAAGCACAGAGGTCAGACATTTCTTGTAGTTGGAAGCACAGAGGTCAGACGTTTCTTGTAGTTGGAAGCACAGAGGTCAGACGTTTCTTGTAGTTGGGAAGCACAGAGGTCAGACGTTTCTTGTAGTTGGAAGCACAGAGGTCAGACGTTTCTTGTAGATGGAAGCACAGAGGTCAGACGTTTCTTGTAGTTGGAAGCACAGAGGTCAGACATTTCTTGTAGTTGGAAGCACAGAGGTCAGACGTTTCTTGTAGTTGGGAAGCACAGAGGTCAGACGTTTCTTGTAGATGGAAGCACAGAGGTCAGACGTTTCTTGTAGTTGGAAGCACAGAGGTCAGACGTTTCTTGTAGATGGAAGCACAGAGGTCAGACGTTTCTTGTAGTTGGGAAGCACAGAGGTCAGACGTTTCTTGTAGATGGAAGCACAGAGGTCAGACGTTTCTTGTAGTTGGGAAGCACAGAGGTCAGACGTTTCTTGTAGATGGAAGCACAGAGGTCAGACGTTTCTTGTAGTTGGGAAGCACAGAGGTCAGACGTTTCTTGTAGATGGAAGCACAGAGGTCAGACGTTTCTTGTAGTTGGAAGCACAGAGGTCAGACGTTTCTTGTAGATGGAAGCACAGAGGTCAGACGTTTCTTGTAGATGGGAGCACAGAGGTCAGACGTTTCTTGTAGATGGGAGCACAGAGGTCAGACGTTTCTTGTAGATGGGAGCACAGAGGTCAGACGTTTCTTGTAGTTGGGAAGCACAGAGGTCAGACGTTTCTTGTAGATGGAAGCACAGAGGTCAGACGTTTCTTGTAGTTGGAAGCACAGAGGTCAGACGTTTCTTGTAGATGGAAGCACAGAGGTCAGACGTTTCTTGTAGATGGAAGCACAGAGGTCAGACGTTTCTTGTAGTTGGAAGCACAGAGGTCAGACGTTTCTTGTAGTTGGAAGCACAGAGGTCAGACGTTTCTTGTAGTTGGCCCCCAGGTTTCCACACATCTCAGGAGGGATTTTGTTCCACTCTTCTATACAAATCTTCTCTAAATTCTTAACCACTTAAGCCCCAGGAAGATTTGGCTGCTGAAAGACCAGGGCCTATTTTGCGATTCGGCACTGCGTGAATTTAACGGACAATTGCGCGGTCGTGCAACGCTGTACCCAAAGAATTGACGTCCTTTTTTTCCCCACAAACAGAGCTTTCTTTTGGCGGTATTTGATCACCTGTGCGATTTTTACTTTTTGCGCTATAAATAAAAAAAGAGCGACATTTATGAAAAAATAACAATATTTTTCAAATTTTTTTTATATGAAATTCCCTCCAAAAAAATGTAAAAATCAACATTTTTTAACATTTTAGGCCAATTTGTTTTCTGCTACATATTTTTGGTGAAAAAAATCACAATAAGCGTATTTTGATTGGATTGCGCAAAAGTTATTACGTTTAATAACTACAGGAAAGATTTATGTCATTTTTATTGTTTTTTTTAAACTAGTAATGGCGGCGATCTGCGATTTTTTTTTGCGGGACTGCGACATTGCGGCGGACAGATCAGACCTCTGACTGACATTTTTGACACTTTTGGAGGTACCAGTGACATTTCTACAGTAATCAGTGCTATATATATGCACTGTTACTGTAAAAAGGACACTGGCAGGGAAGGGGTTAACTTTATTAGTGATCAGGGGGTTAAATGTATCCCTAGGGGCGTGATTCTAACTGTAAAGGGGCGTGGCTTGTGATGTAACCACAGAGACATATGATCCTACATAGCAGGATCGCATGATCTCTGCAGTTACACCAGGGAGAATGACAGACGGTTGTGTTTACATCAGCCGCTGCCTTTCTCCCTCTCCAGCGGGAGATCGCGAGTGACTGGCGGACATCGGAGCCACCGGTCACTCGTGCGGGGATGTGCAGGAATGAGCGGGGGCGGGAGCACGCCTCCGGCGGCGCACACTCGCCCCCTAGAGGCTCGCGGGCTAGCGACGTAGTACTACGTCGCTTTGCCCAGGAGGGGCTGACCGCCGCAGTAAATAGTCGTGCGGCGGTCGGCAAGTGGTTAAGGTTTCTTGGCTGTCGCTTGGCAACTTGAAGTTTCAGCTCCCTCCATAAATTTTCTATAGGATTAAGGTCTGGAGACCTGGAGTATTTTGATCCCCTACCAACCAATAATAATTCTGGCTCCCACAGACTGGCTACAGTAGGGGCTCATGTAGTACACAGATTAGTCCTGTCAATGTAAGAAGGTTCTCCTAACGACAACTCATTATGTGTATAAAAGGCACCCCTCCACAGAATCTCTTTCCTCCAATCACACCTCATCATCATGGGAAGACCAAAGAGCTGTCAAAGGACATCAGGGACAGGATTATAGACCTGCATAAGGCTGGAATGGGCTGCGACAGTGTTTCTCAACCTTTTTTCAGTTAAGGCACCTTTTAAAAATCATGGACAGTCTGGAGACACCCCATTCTAAAATGTAAAAACTATTCTAATAGTTTTGCATAATGCAGCAACATCCATAAGTCCAAGTAGGACACCCAACGTTAGAGGTGATTTATTCTTCCAAAGCATATACACTTTTGCACATTGGTACTGATTAGTATTCGAGTGTTTATCTTCTCCTTCAGTTTGTCTCCATTACTCAGCTAAAGTGACCCCACAGCTGATAGAGAGGGGAAGGAGAGGGTCAAACACGGATGCTATGAAGGTGACTATCATCCTCTTTATCAGCTGATGATGTCATTGGTCGTTAGGACACCGGCAGCTACAAGGTTGTTATGGTGTAAAGTAAACCCCCCTCCATTGCAGGGGTTACGTTCCGGACCCATCCGCGAAAAGTGAAATTCCGCGAAATAGAAAAACCCTATTAAAATGCATTGTAGGCATTATTATACAGGATTTATATAGCGCCAACAGTTTGCGCAGCGCTTTACAATGTGAAGGAAGACAATACTGTTACAATACAGTTCAAAACAGGAGTAACTAGAGGGATGAGGGATTTTTTACTGTCACTGTACGTGTAGAAGCATTTTAAGGTCTTTAAACACACTTTTAAAACAATAGAAACTCATTTAAACACATAAAAGATACTTAGAGACAGAGCAAGAGCTATGAAAAACACAAAAATCTTTCATTTTTAATGAATTATATAGTAAAATAACATTACAAAAAAAAACGCGAATTACCGAGACCGCAAAAACTGAACCGCGATGTAGCGGGGGATTACTGTACAATGAAAAGCTGTGACTTAGGCCCCGTTCACATAGGGGTGATCCGACTTCGGGTGGCGACCTCGGAGTGGCCGCCACAGACTTCATAACATTGAAGTCTATGGCGGTCGCCTCCGGGTCGCCCCAAAGAAGCTCCGGACCCTTTTTCTAAGTCGGAGCGACTTGTGTCGCTCCTATTAGAACGGGTCCGCAGCTTCCCTATGGAAGGCCACCTACGGCGACCTGTGAGGCGACCAGGTCGCCTCACAGGTCGCCTTAGTGTGAACGGGGGCTAAGTGTAACTAAAAGGCAGACTTTATCCACACGCCGGCTTGTATGCAATTTTTGGGCAATTTTTAGGCATTTTGCCAAGGCAGCCCTGAAGAAACCTCAAGGATACCCGAGGGTGCCTGGGCACACTGGTTGAAAAAAGCTGGGCTACAAGACCATCAGCAAGAAGCTTGGTGAGGAGGAGACAACTGTTGGAGCGATTATTCGCAAAAGGAGAAAATACAAAATAACCATCAATCGCCCTCGTTCTGGAGCTCCATGCAAGGTTTTGCCTCATGGGATGAGGATGATCATGAGAAAAGTGCGGGATCAGCCCAGAGCTACACGTGACTGGAGGAGTTTGTGAATGATCTCAAGGCAATTGGGACCACAGTCACCAAACAAACCATTGGTAACACAATACACTGCCATGGATTGAAATCCTGCAGCAACCGCAAGGTCCCCCTCCTCAAGAAGACACATGTACAGCTCGTCTGAAGTTTGCCAATGAACATCTAAATGATTTGGAGAAGGATTGGGAGAAAGTGCTGTGGTCAGATGAGACCAAAATTGAGGTCTGTGGCATTAACTCGTCTCGTTGTGTTTGGAGGAAGAAAAATGCGGACTATGACCCTAAGAACACCGTCCCTACAGCCACCATCCCTACAGTCACTGTCCCTACAGTCACCACTAGGGTTGAGCGGACACCTAGATGTCCGTGTTCGACGGGTTCGGCCGAACTTTAAAAAAAAGTCCGGGTCCGTGTCCCGGACTTTTACCGAACTTTTCCCGGACACCGAACCCCATTGAAGTCAATGGGGACCCGAACTTTAAGGCACTAAAATGGCTCTAAAACACCAAAGGAAAGGGCTAGAGTGCTGCAAATGGCAGCAAAACGTAATTAAGAGCATGGCAAGTGCTCTGCAAACAAATGTGGATAGGGAAATAACTTAAAACAACAAAAAAAAACAGAAAAATAAAACAATGTTCTTCTTCATCTCTGAAGGACGAGGCCCATATGGAGTAGGAGGGAGGTTGAGGTGGTGGTGGATGTGGCGGTGACATAGGCGTGCGCACAGGGTGTGCTGGGTGTGCCTGGGCACACCCTAATCACCTAGGGCACATAGCATTGCCAGTGAGGAGATGGGAAAGATCTCCCTGGGACCTGCTCTGCTCTATTTCTCCTTGCCTACAGGTACATGGCCCCGATACATTACTCTCCCTGCTGGCAAACACATGCATGTGTATTTCAACTTTGGGGTGCACACCTTAATGCAATAGGCTGCGCACACCTATGGGCGGTGTAGGTGGAAGCGGCGGTGGAGGAGGACCAGGGCCGGATTAACAGCATCATGGGCTTGGTGCTGAGGATTTTGAAGGGCCTTAGGGCCGTGCCTTGCCATGCACCCAGAGGAGGAAGGGTGCAGCCATGCATGCCTAATTCAACATGGGATGCTGTCTCTGAAGCCCATAAACACATCCATGCATCGCCAACTGTCCCTCCTTGTCCGGCCTTCACGCTGTGTGGGGAGGTTCTGAGGGTGCTGCCTGGGGAAGCGAGCATAGAAGCCAGACTTCTGTGTTTACAAGTGACAGAAGAGCGGTAACAGTGAATATGGCCAACCCGGGGCCTATATAAAAGGTAGGGGCCTGGAGCTGCAGCTCCAATAGACCCTACATTAATCTGGCCCTGAGGAGGAGGACGAGGTAGCCAACACTGCTTCTTTTCACAAATTTTAAATGAGGGTACACCCCAAAAGAGTGAGAAAGAGCAAAAATGGAACAATGGGTGGGTAAGGTCGGTATCCATTGCTATTCTGCATAAGGTACGGAAAAGTCCCGTGGGATCCATGCCTGGTTCATTTTAATGAACGTGAGCTTGTCCACATTGTCTCTGGACAGGCGGCTGCGCTTGTCTGTTATAACGCCCCCAGCCGTGCTAAATACCCGTTCAGATAATACACTGGCTGCAGGGCACGCCAGCACCTCCAAGGCGTAAAGGGCAAGCTCAGGCCATGTGCCCAATTTGGAGACCCAGAAGTTGAAGGGGGCAGACCCGTCATTCACTACATGTAGGCGTGTGCACACATACTGCTCCACCATGTTGGTAAAATGCTGCCTCCTGCTAAGACGTTCCATCTGAGCTGCTGGTGCTGCTGTTTGTTGTGGCGTGCTGACAAAGCTTTTCCACATTTCGGCCATGCTAACCCTGCCTTCTGAGGTGCTGGCGGTGCCCTGGTTGCGTTGGCGACCTCCTCCTCCTCCTCCTCTGCCTTGTGCTTCCACTGTGGCCCCGCTGTCAGATGGGAATGCCAGCAGCATGGCGTCTACCAGCGTGCGCTTGTACTCGCGCATCTTGCGATCGCGCTCCAGTGAGTGAATTAAGGACGGTACGTTGTCCTTGTAACGGGGATCCAGCAGCGTGGCCACCCAGTAATCAGCACAAGTTAGAATGTGGGCAACTCGGCGGTCGTTGTGGAGACACTGCAGCATGTAATCGCTCATGTGTGCCAGGCTGCCCAGAGGCAACGAAAGGCTGTCCTCTGTGGGAGGTGTATGGTCCGTGTCCTCTGTATCCCCCCAGCCACGCACCAGTGATGGCCATGAGCTGGCCTGGGTGCCACCCTGCTGTGAACATGGTTCCATCTCCTCCTCCAGCTCCTCCTCCTCCTCATCCTCCTCATCCTCCAGAACTGTGCCCCTGCTGGACAATTGCGTCCCTGGCGTTTGCGTGTGCAGGAACCCACCCTCGGAGCCCCTTGCGAATGACTGCCCTGAAAGCCTTGGAAATGTTACCTCTTCATCCTCCTCCTCCTCCTCATCCTGTGCCACATCCTCTTCCATCATCGCCCGAATTGTTTTTTCAAGGAGGCATAGAAGTGGGATAGTTAAGCTGAGAACGGCGTCATTGCCACTGGCCATGTTGGTGGAGTACTCAAAACAGCGCAACAAGGCACACAGGTCTCGCATGGAGGCCCAGTTATTGGTGGTGAAGTGGTGCTGTTCCGCAGAGCGACTCACGCGTGCGTGCTGCAGCTGAAACTCCACTATGGCCTGCTGCTGCTCGCACAGTCTTTCCAGCATGTGCAAGGTGGAGTTCCACCTTGTGGGCACGTCACATATGAGGCGGTGAGCGGGAAGGCCGAAGTTACGCTGCAGCGCTGCCAGGCGAGCAGCAGCAGGGTGAGAACGCCGAAAGTGCGCACAAACGGCCCGCACTTTCTGCAGCAGCTCTGACATATCGGGGTAGTTTTTAAGGAACCTCTGCACCACCAAATTCAGCACATGCGCCAGGCAAGGGATGTGCGTCAAACCGGCTAGGCCCAGAGCTGCTATGAGATTTCGCCCGTTATCGCACACCACCAGGCCGGGCTTGAGGCTCGCTGGCAGCAACCACTCATTTGTCTGCTGTTCCATGCTCCTCCACAACTCCTGCGCGGTGTGTGGTTTGTCCCCCAAACAGGCAAGTTGTAAAACTGCCTGCTGTCGTTTACCCCTGGCCGTGCTGAAGTTGGTGGTGAAGGTGTTACGCTGTCCGGATGAGGAGGCGGTAGAGGATGAGGAAGCGGAGTAGGAGGAGTTAGGAACAGGAGGCAAACTGAAGCGCCCTGCAATCCTCGGTGGTGGAAGGACATGCGCCAAATTGCTATCCGCCTCAGGCCCATCCGCCACTGCATTTACCCAGTGTGCCGTTAGGGAGATATAACGCCCCTGACCGTGCTTACTGGTCCACGTATCCGTAGTTAGGTGGACCTTGGCACAGATGGCGTTGCGCAGTGCACACCTGATTTTTTCCCCCACTTGGTTGTGCAGGGAAGGGATGGCTTGCCTGGAAAAGTAGTGGCGGCTGGGCACGACGTACTGTGGGACAGCCACCGACATAAGGTTTTTAAAACTGTGCGTCTCCACCAGACGGAATGACAGCATTTCAAAGGCCAATAATTTTGAAATGCTGGCATTCAGGGCCAGGGATCGCGGGTGGGTAGGGGGGTACTTCCTCTTCCTCTCAAGTGTTTGGGAGATGGAAAGCTGAACGCTTCCACGGGACATTGTGGAGATGGTTGTTGGTGACCCAGGTGGTGGTGTTGCTGACAGATCGTCTGTTTGCGGGGTGGCAGGTGCCGGTATCACTACAGATGTGGCTGGAGCGGCCGAGACTGCAGCAGAAGAGGAAGCAGGATGAGCCAGAGACGTTTCTTGGTTTTGAAGGTGTGTACTCCACTGCAGCTCGTGCTTTGCACTTAGATGCCTGATCATGCAGGTTGTGCTCAGGTTGAGAAGGTTCATGCCTCGCTTCAAGCTCTGATTGCACAGGGTGCAAACCACTCGTGTCCTGTCATCAGCACATTTTCTAAAGAACTTCCACGCTAGAGAACTCCTTTGAGCTGACTTTGGTGCGCTCGTTCCCTTGCTGCGTTGGGCAGTAGCGGGCGTAGTGTCTAGGGCACGGCCGCTCCGCTTCTGCACCCTGCTCCCTCTTCTGCTGTGCTGGTGGCTCTGTGCGACCACCGCCTCTTCCTCCAAACTACTCAGTTCACCTGCATGACGTTCATTCCATGTGGGGTCGAGGACCTCATCGTCCTCCACATCATCTTCCACCCAGTCTTCACCCCTGCCCTCCTTGTCGGTCTCCACAATGCTGAACGCCACAGCAGTTGGCACCTGCGTTTCGTCATCATCGGAGACGTGCTGCGATGATCCTTGCATGTACTCATCTTGAGGAATAAGTGGTTGGGCATCGCTGCACTCAATCTCTTCCACTTCTGGGGCAGGGCTAGGTGGATGGCCCTGGGAAACCCTGCTGACAGAGTCCTCAAAAAGAATAAGAGACTGCTGTATGGCTTGGGGCTCAGACTGCTGGCCTGATTTGCAAGGGGGTGAGGTGAAAGACGGTTGGACATTGGCTGCAGGTGCCAACTCTGACCTTTCTGCAGTAGACTGGGTGGGAGACAATGTGAAGGAACTGGAGGCACTGTCAGCAGCAAACCAATCTACTATCGCCTCAACTTGTTCTGGCCTCATCACTTCTAGGGGCGTTTGATGCCCTACCAAATACTGATGCAGGTTCTGTCGCCTACTCACACTTGAGGAAGGTGTTTCACTTGTGCGTGTAGCTGGCACAGATCGACCATGTCCTCTCCTTGCAACAGGAGCTCTACCAGCAGCACCACGACCCAGGCCACGGCCCTTATTTGATGGTCTCCTCATATTTCTGTAATTTAAGATCTTGCCCTAGAAAGGTTTTTATTGAATAGCGGAATAGAAAATATGATCCAAAAAAAGTGTATGTATATCACACGTACACAACCACACTAGGCCCCAATTACTATTGTTTGTACCCCTAAAAGGCTAGATGAGGAGTAGGGGGAGTATGGAACAGGCAGCACCCTCAAACCTTCAGAAGTATGAGATGAACCCCAACAACTTGGAAAGGTGGATCTCTCTCACACGTACCGACACAGACTATCCCGCAATTCAATTGATCCTCAAAGGTTTTTATTGAATAGCGGAATAGGAAATATGATCAAAAAAAGTGTATGTATCTCGCACGTACACAACCACACTAGGCCCCAATTACTATTGTTTGTACCCCTAAAAGGCTAGATGAGGAGTAGGGGGGGTATGGAACAGGCAGCACCCTCAAACCTTCAGAAGTATGAGATGAACCCCAACAACTTGGAAAGGTGGATCTCTCTCACACGTACCGACACAGACTATCCCGCAATTCAATTGATCCCCAAAGGTTTTTATTGAATAGCGGAATAGGAAATATGATCAAAAAAAGTGTATGTATCTCACACGTACAGAAACACACTAGGCCCCAATTACTATTGTTTGTACACCTAAAAGGATGGATGAGGAGGAGGAGGAGTATGGAACAGGCAGCACCCTCAAAGCTTCAGAAGTATGAGATGAACCCCAAAAACTTGGAAAGGTGGATCTCACACGTACCGACACAGACTATCCCGCAATTTAATTGATCCCCAAAGGTTTTTATTGAATAGCGGAATAGGAAATATGATCAAAAAATGTGTATGTATCTCACACGTACAGAAGCACACTAGGCCCCAATTACTATTGTTTGTACACCTAAAAGGATGGATGAGGAGGAGGAGGAGTATGGAACAGGCAGCACCCTCAAAGCTTCAGAAGTATGAGATGAACCCCAAAAACTTGGAAAGGTGGATCTCACACGTACCGACACAGACTATCCCGCAATTTAATTGATCCCCAAAGGTTTTTATTGAATAGCGGAATAGGAAATATGATCAAAAAAAGTGTATGTATCTCGCACGTACAGAAACACACTAGGCCCCAATTACTATTGTTTGTACACCTAAAAGGATGGATGAGGAGGAGGAGGAGTATGGAACAGGCAGCACCCTCAAAGCTTCAGAAGTATGAGATGAACCCCAAAAACTTGGAAAGGTGGATCTCACACGTACCGACACAGACTATTCCGCAATTTAATTGATCCCCAAAGGTTTTTATTGAATAGCGGAATAGGAAATATGATCAAAAAAAGTGTATGTATCTCGCACGTACACAACCACACTAGGCCCCAATTACTATTGTTTGTACCCCTAAAAGGCTAGATGAGGAGTAGGGGGGGTATGGAACAGGCAGCACCCTCAAACCTTCAGAAGTATGAGATGAACCCCAACAACTTGGAAAGGTGGATCTCTCTCACACGTACCGACACAGACTATCCCGCAATTCAATTGATCCTCAAAGGTTTTTATTGAATAGCGGAATAGGAAATATGATCAAAAAAAGTGTATGTATCTCGCACGTACACAACCACACTAGGCCCCAATTACTATTGTTTGTACCCCTAAAAGGCTAGATGAGGAGTAGGGGGAGTATGGAACAGGCAGCACCCTCAAACCTTCAGAAGTATGAGATGAACCCCAACAACTTGGAAAGGTGGATCTCTCTCACACGTACCGACACAGACTATCCCGCAATTCAATTGATCCTCAAAGGTTTTTATTGAATAGCGGAATAGGAAATATGATCAAAAAAAGTGTATGTATCTCGCACGTACACAACCACACTAGGCCCCAATTACTATTGTTTGTACCCCTAAAAGGCTAGATGAGGAGTAGGGGGGGTATGGAACAGGCAGCACCCTCAAACCTTCAGAAGTATGAGATGAACCCCAACAACTTGGAAAGGTGGATCTCTCTCACACGTACCAACACAGACTATCCCCCAATTTAACTGATCCCCAAAGGTTTTTGATTAAATAGCGGAATAGAAAATATGATCCCAAAAAAGTGTATGTATATCACACGTACACAACCACACTAGGCCCCAATTACTATTGTTTGTACCCCTAAAAGGCTAGGAGTAGGGGGGAGTATGGAACAGGCAGCACCCTCAAACCTTCAGAAGTATGAGATGAACCCCAACAACTTGGAAAGGTGGATCTCTCTCACACGTACCAACACAGACTATCCCCCAATTTAACTGATCCCCAGAGGTTTTTGATTAAATAGCGGAATAGAAAATATGATCCCAAAAAAGTGTATGTATATCACACGTACACAACCACACTAGGCCCCAATTACTATTGTTTGTACCCCTAAAAGGCTAGGAGTAGGGGGGAGTATGGAACAGGCAGCACCCTCAAACCTTCAGAAGTATGAGATGAACCCCAACAACTTGGAAAGGTGGATCTCTCTCACACGTACCAACACAGACTATCCCCCAATTTAACTGATCCCCAAAGGTTTTTGATTAAATAGCGGAATAGAAAATATGATCCCAAAAAAGTGTATGTATATCACACGTACACAACCACACTAGGCCCCAATTACTATTGTTTGTACCCCTAAAAGGCTAGATGAGGAGTAGGGGGAGTATGGAACAGGCAGCACCCTCAAACCTTCAGTATGAGATTGTGTTCACTGTACCCCACAAAGATTGAGTTCACTGCACCCCACAATGATTGTGTTCACTGCACCCCACAAAGATTGTGTTCACTGCACCTCACAAAGATTGTGTTCACTGTACCCCCCAAAGATTGTGTTCACTGCACCCCACAAAGATTCTGTTCACTGTACCCCACAAAGATTGTGTTCACTGCACCCCAAAAAGATTGTGTTCACTGCACCCCAAAAAGGATGTTGTTCACTGCACCCCAAAAAGGATGTTGTTCACTCCACCCCAAAAAGATTGTGTTCACTGCACCCCACAAAGATTGTGTTCACTGCACCCCAAAAAGATTGTGTTCACTGCACCCCAAAAAGATTGTGTTCACTGCACCCCAAAAAGGATTTTGTTCACTGCACCCCAAAAAGGATGTTGTTCACTCCACCCCAAAAAGATTGTGTTCACTGCACCCCAAAAAGATTGTGTTCACTGCACCCCACAAAGGATTTTGTTCACTGCACCCCAAAAAGATTGTGTTCACTGCACCCCAAAAAGGATGTTGTTCACTGCACCCCAAAAAGGATTTTGTTCACTGCACCCCAAAAAGATTGTGTTCACTGCACCCCACAAAGGATTTTGTTCACTGCACCCCACAAAGATTGTGTTCACTGCACACCAAAAAGGATTGTGTTCACTGCACCCCAAAAAGATTTTGTTCACTGCACCCCAAAAAGATTGTGTTCACTGCAGCCCAAAAAGATTGTGTTCACTGCAGCCCAAAAAGATTGTGTTCACTGCAGCCCAAAAAGATTGTGTTCACTGCAGCCCAAAAAGATTGTGTTCACTGCAGCTCACACACAGAAAAATGGATGTGGATCACTGACACCTGCCTATCTCCAATCCCACACCACACAGCAATATCGATTGTAGTTTGTAGAACACAGTTTCCCTAAAATTCAGCAGACTCTGTCCCTAACAGGATTGAGAAGAGATCGTAGATCAGGATTGAGTGCAGATTCACCCCACCCCCCACACAGCAATATCGATTGTAGTTTGTAGAAGACACTGACCCTATATAATTCAGCAGACTCTATCCCTAAAATGCCTACAACTCGCCCTGCCTAAACACTCCGACCTGTCCCTCAATTCTATCCGGACACAAATGGTTTTTTCCTGCCTATCTTTCCCTAATCAGCAGCCAGCACGTTGATGTGTGCTCTGTCCCTGAATCTAAGCAGCATAATGACGCCGCTGCGGCTGCCTCGAACTTATAAAGACTTGGTCACATGCTTCAGACGGCCAATCACAGCTACTGAGACATTTGCAGGCATGGCTGGGATGGCTTAAGGCACACCAGTTAAACGATTGTTGATTGGCTGTTGAAAGCCCGCCATGAAAAGAGCGCCAAAGCATGCAAAACCCGGAAATAAAACGACCGAACACGGATTTTTACCCGAACATACAGTAAAGTGTCCGTGTCCGTATTCGGGTACAAAAAATCCAATTATTCGGTACGAACACGAATAATACAGTCCGTGTTCGCTCAACACTAGTCACCACCCCTACAGTCACCATCCCTACAGTCACCATCCCTACAGTCACCTTCCCTACAGACACCATCCCTACAGTCACCTTCCCTACAGTCACCATTCCTACAGTCACCGTCCCTACAGTCACCTTCCCTACAGTCACCTTCCCTACAGTCACCTTCCCTACAGTCACCATCCCTACAGTCACCATCCCTACAGTCACCTTCCCTACAGACACCATCCCTACAGTCACCTTCCCTACAGTCACCATTCCTACAGTCACCGTCCCTACAGTCACCATCCCTCAAGCCAC
Source organism: Pelophylax lessonae (assembly GCF_965119305.1). NCBI lineage: Eukaryota > Metazoa > Chordata > Amphibia > Anura > Ranidae > Pelophylax > Pelophylax lessonae. The sequence goes on from NC_138775.1 coordinate 5,216,133, forward strand.
CGTCCCTAAAGTCACCATCCTTACAGTCACCATCCCTACAGTCACCTTCCCTACAGTCACCAACCCTAGAGTCACCATCCCTACAGCCACCATCCCTACAGTCACCATCTCTTCAGTCACCATCCCTACAGTCACCGTCCCTACAGTCACCATTCCTACAGTCACCATCCCTACAGTCACCATCCTTACAGTCACCATCCCTACAGTCACCATCCCTACAGTCACCATCCTTACAGTCACCATCCCTACAGTCACCATCCCTACAGTCACCATTCCTACAGTCACCGTCCCTACAGTCACCATCCTTACAGTCACCATCCCTACAGTCACCATCCCTACAGTCACCATTCCTACAGTCACCATCCTTACAGTCACCATCCCTACAGTCACCGTCCCTACAGTCACCATCCCTACAGTCACCATCCCTACAGTCACCATCCCTACAGTCACCATTCCTACAGTCACCATCCTTACAGTCACCATCCCTACAGCCACCGTCCCTACAGTCACCATCCCTACAGTCACCATCCCTACAGTCACCGTCCCTACAGTCACCATCCCTACAGTCACCATCCCTAAAGTCAAGCACGGAGGTGGAAACATGATGCTTTGGGGCTGTTTCTATGCTAAAGGTACAGGCCGAACTTGCCGCATTGAAGGGCCAATGGGCGGGGCCATGTATTGTGAAATCTTGGGTGAGAATCTTCTTCCCTCAGCCAGAACACTGAAGATGGGTCATGGATGGGTCTTCCAGCATGACAATGACCCAAAACATATCGCCAAGGGAAAAAAGGAATGGCTCAAGAAGAAGCACATTAAGGTCATGGAGTGGCCTAGCCAATCTCCAGACCTTCATCCTATAGAAATTTTATGGAGGGAGCTGAAACTTCTAGTTGCCAAGAAACCTTAAGAATTTAGAGAAAAATCTGTAAAAGAAGAGCGGACCAAAATCCCAAAAACCTGGTCACCAACTACAAGAAACGTCTGACCTCTGTGATTGCCAACAAGGGTTTCTCCACCAACTACTAAGTCATGTTTTTCTTGGGGTTCAAATACTTATTTTACTCACTGAACTGGAACTCCATTTATAACATTTGTATCATGTGTTTTTTTGGATTTTTGGTTGATATTCTGTCTCTATCATATAAAATACACCTATGATAAAAATGATACACCCCCCATTTCTGTGTAAGTGGGCAAACTTATTCCCAGTGCCCTGGGTGGAAGTGAGATGTGGACAGCCTGTGAACCCTTCAATCTTTATGCAGTGCACCCCTGAACTCTGCACTCTGTACATAGCGCACCCCTGAACTCTGCACTCTGTCCATAGTGCACCCCTGAACTCTGCACTCTGTACATAGGGCACCCCTCAACACTACACTCTGTACATAGCCCACTCCTGAACACTGCACTGTGTACATAGCTCACCCCTGAACTCTGCGCTTTGTACATAGCGCACTCTTGAACCCTGCCCTCTGTAAGCAGTACACCTCTGAACCCTGCACTCTGTACATAGCTCACCCCTGAACACTGCACTCTGCACATAGCACACTCCTGAACACTGCAATCTGTACGCAGTGCACCCCTGAACTCTGCACTCTGTACATAGCGCACCCCGAACCTTGCACTCTGTACATAGAACACTCCTGAACTCTGCACTCTGTATATAGCTCATCCCTGAACTCTGAACTCTGTACATAGCGCACCCCTCAACACTACATACTGTACATAGCCCACTCCTGAACTCTGCACTCTGTACATAGCTCACCCCTGAACCCTGCGCTTTGTACATAGAACACTCCTGAACCCTGAAATCTGTACGCAGTGCACTTCTGAACTCTGCACTCTGTACATAGCGCACTCCTGAACCCTGCACTATGTACGCAGTGCACCCCTGAACTCTGGGGTGGGGTGTGGTTGAGTTCCTGCACCTATTCTCTGGGAAAAAAGCCATGGATACATTTAAATAGTCTTTTGGATGTAACTGGCCCTTTGAGGGCAACCATAATGTTGATGCGTCCTGCAATGATATTCAGTTTGACTACCCTGGTCTACACCATTCAGTGTTCAGCTCCCTCCCTGGAGTATGTACATCTAAAGGGTGCCTGGGGATGTGTTCTTTCACTATTACAATTAGCAGGAAGTTGATGTATCATCCTGACTGATATGAAGAAAGAAAAAGCAGCGGCTATGGGGATGGATTACTAATACAATAATATTAACCACTTGCCGACCGCCGCACGACTATCTACGTCGGCGGTCAGCCCCTCACAGGCAAACTAACGTAGGGCTACGTTGCTTGCTTGTGAGGGTCTAGGGAGCGAGCGCGCGCCCCCCGGGGCGCGCTCCCGCTCCCGCGTGGTCACGGACCCCCCCGCGCGTGTGACCAGCGGACCCGATGTCCGCCGGTCACTCGGCGATCGGCGGGGGAGAGGGAGAATGTCAGGCAGCTTGTGTAAACAAACTGCCTGTCATTCTCCTCGCTGCAAAGACACTGATAAAACGGATCTGGTATGTAGATCCGTTGATCAGTGTCTTTACAGCTAGAGCCACAGCCAATCACAGTAGAAACCACGCCCCTAGGGACACACACAGCCCCTCCCTTCCAAATAAAGTTAACCCCTTCACTACCAGTGTATTTTTACAGTAACAGTGCATATATATAGCACTGATTACTGTAGAAATGTCACTGGTAACCCCAAAAGTGTCAAAAATGTCAGTCAAGGGTCCGATCTGTCCGCCGCAATGTCGCAGTACCGCAAAAAAAATCGCAGATCGCCGCCATTACGCGTTAAAAAAAAAAACAACAAAAATGACAAAAATCTTTCCCTTTGTTAGTAAACGCGATAACTTTTGCGCAAACCAATCAAAATACGCTTTTTGCGATTTTTTTTACCAAACATAGGTAGCATAAAATAAATTGGCCGAAAATTTTTAAAAATTTTGATTTTTACATTTTTTTTTGGGGGAATTTCATATAAAAAAATGTGAAAAATATTGCTATTTTTGCAAAATTGACGCTCTTTTTTTGTTTATAGCGCGTGATCAAAAAATCGCACAGGTGATCAAATACCACCAAAAGAAAGCTCTGTTTGTGGGAAAAAAAGGACGTCAAATTCGTTTAGGTACAGCGTCGCACGACCGCGCAATTGTGCGTTAAATTCACGCAGTGCCGAATCGCAAAATACCCCCTGGTCGGAATGGGGGTAAAATCTTCCGGGGCTTAAGTGGTTAATATAACATTTTGTGTCAGTGATTTATACTCTTTGCAGTGAAAATGATTTAATACTCCTTTATGAAATTTACAGCCAGAATTAATCAAGGATGGATGATTGCTTTTCACATTCATCCAATAAATATTTACATAAATAGACCCCAGTCACCCCACGGTTGGTTACAATGTTTCCTTCCAGAGCCTGTACAAGCACAGCCGTTTAAAGTAATGAATACTCAGGATTGTTACATTGTGACATTGCTGATCCCCAGATTTGGATACAGGTAAAAGGAACACTTTGTTGCAGCAGAATTAGCGCCATGTTGCTGGCATTCTGGGGACTAATAAACTCTACTAGCAGGGTAAAGCTCGCCCTCACTGACCCCCCCCCCCCCCCCCCACCTGGGCTCTCACACTGGACCTCCCTGCCAGCTCCATAAAATAGAGCGCAAGCTTCTTGTTTACTGAGTCCACATCGGTGGTTTTGCCTGGCGATGACATTGTCGCAGCTCATTATCACACCTTCGGGTGTTCGGTGGCGATTAGATACTGCGCCATTCATCGATGCCAGTGTGTCAGTATACTCCATGCTGGAGCTGCAGACTCTTCAAACATAAACATGGGGGGCACCCGGGGCCAATCATCGCCGCCCTTCACCGCGGCTGTAGGTAATTACTTGTGTGCTCAGGAAGGAGAAATCGCTGACTCGGCACTTAATATTAAAAGTTCTGTCCACACAGTTCTAATATTTCTTTTCCAAAGCCGTAGGAAAGTCAAACCAGTTCATGGTCTCTTTTATCGCTGGGGGGGAGATCTATGGTTTTGGCATATACCTCCATTACGTCAAACGACCCATTAACGTAGACGTGACATCACCGGCCACTTTATTAGATAGACCCTTCTAGTAGCGGGTTGGACCCCCTTTTGCCTTCATTCTTCATGGTATAGATCAGCCTTTTTCAGCCTCCTGGGTTCTTCAGGGGTGCCTTGAAAAAATGGCTAAAAATGGCAACAAATTGCCACAGGTTTTTTCTTTGTAGAATTACACATCTTGGCACTGTACTAGTCAATCCATTGGCACCATGACATCCCTGGGCACTCTGCAGGTCAAGCCACTGGCACCCTGGCAACTCTGGGCACTGTGCGGGTCAAGCCACTGGCACCCTGAAAACTCTGGGCACTGTGCGGGTCAAGCCACTGGCACCCTGACAACTCTGGGCACTGTGCGGGTCAAGCCACTGGCACCCTGAAAACTCTGGGCACTGTGCGGGTCAAGCCTCTGGTACCCTGACAACCCTGGGCACTGTGCGGGTACAGCCTCTGGCACCATGACAACCCTGGGCACTGTGCAGGTCAAGCTACTGGCACCCTGACAACCCTGGACACTGTGCGGTTCAAGCCATTGGCACCCTGACAACCCTGGGTACTGTGCGGGTCAAGCCACTAGCACCCTAACAACTCTGGGCACTATGCTGGTCAAGCCACTGGCACCCTGGGTACTGTGCGGGTCAAGCCACTGGCACCCTGACAACTCTGGGCACTGTACAGGTCAAGCCACTGGCACCCTGACAACCCTGGGCACTGTGCAGGTCAAGCTACTGGCACCCTGACAACCCTGGGCACTGTGCTGGTCAAGCCACTGGCACACTGACAACTCTGGGCACTGTGCTGGTGCATTATCCTGCTGGAAGGAGCCATGGGAAGATGGGTAGACTATAGTCATAAAGGGAGTGAGTGTATATTTTCATGTTGAATATATGCATGCAGGGGAGCTGATAGGGAAGTACAAGCAGCCATTGCCTACTGAGCCTGGAGCTGCCTCTGGGTGACATCAATGCAGCGTCATACCGGACCATGGACCCATCATCTCTATTGGCGGCCCCAGAGATCTTACTGGAAACTCTGAAGAAGAATGAGAAACCCCAGGTTCTTCTCACCAGCCACTGGTTGTGCTGTGCTGTGCGCTGAGCTGTATATATAAATGATGGACCCTTGCACTGTGCATGTTACATATCCTTTGCCCATGCATTCTGTTTGTTATATACACCTGACCCCTGCACCCTGCACATTACACACACCTGACTCCTGCACCCTGCACATTACACACAGCTGACCCCTGCACCCTGCACATTACACACAGCTGACCCCTGCACATTACACACAGCTGACCCCTGCATTTGCACATTACACACACCTGACCCTTGCACCATTTACATTGCAAGCACCTGACCCCTGCGCTATGTATATTACAAACACCTGATCCTTGCACTATGTATATTACAAACACCTGACCCCTGCATTTGCATGTTACACACACCTGACCCTTGCACTATTTATGTGGAAAACACCTGACCCCTGCACTATGTATATTACACACACCTGACCCCTGCATTTGCAGGTTACACACACCTGACCTTTGCACTATTTATGGGGAAAACACCTGACTCCTGCGCTATGTATATTCTAAACATCTGACCTCTGCACTATTTACATTACACACCCCCTGACCCCTGCACCTTGCACATTACACACACCTGATGCCTGCACTCTGTATATTACACACACCTGACCCCTGCACTCTGTACATTACACACACCTGACCCCTGCACTCTGCACATTACACACACCTGATGCATGCACTCTGCACATTACACACACCTGACCCCTGCAATCTGTACATTACACACACCTGACCCCTGCACTCTGCACATTACACACATCTGACCCCTGCACTCTGTATATTACACACACCTGACCCCTGCACTCTGTACATTACACACACCTGACCCCTGCACTCTGCACATTACACACACCTGATGCCTGCACTCTGTACATTACACACACCTGATGCCTGCACTCTGTATATTACACACACCTGACCCCTGCACTCTGCACATTACACACACCTGACCCCTGCACTCTGCAAATTACACACACCTGATGCATGCACTCTGCACATTACACACACTTGACCCCTGCAATCTGTACATTACACACACCTGACCCCTGCACTCTGCACATTACAGACAAATAACTCCTGCCAGTGAGTTAAAAAAAAAATGTACGGAGACCCGCTATCCAGACATGCAAGATGGATGGAGGTCCCCCCCCCCCATTTGCCATCATATTCTGACAATGGGACCCCTCCACTGCCAGAATGCACTGATTAGCTGCACAGCACAGAAGTCGCTCAACAGAAGGAAATCCACCAGTTAGTTGACTTTTGTTGAAGGAGGCGGGGGGGGGCACACACAGATCGAAATTTGAGCTTCCCCCTGAACCGGCCTGATTGTGATCCATTTGTACCCACCTTAGGAATAGAATTTAGGGCGACTTTGCTGTGTCATGTTTTTAGCACTTTTTTGTGCACTTTATAGCAGGTTTTTGAAGCGGCGCCATTCATTTGAACGGTCCTCCCTCCACTCCAAAAACGTGCTAAAGAAGCCCCTGTACCATGTTTTGGCACTGAGCCAGGCGCCTTTTGCGATGTGCAATGTTGTGTGGTTGTTTTTTTGGGGGGGTTTTTTTGCAGGTTTTGTGGCATGGAAAATGCACAACTGCTACCTGCGTTTGGGATGCCATTAAGAAATGATGGCAGCAAGCGTGTTGTGTGTTTAAGCATGTTGTGCGTTTTAGCATGTTGTATGTTTTAGCGTGTTTTTCATACATTTACAGAAACGTGGACAGAAAAGCGCATTTCTGCCCGCTTTTCTGCTACACCCAGGTATGGAGGGGACGATATCAGAGACCATCCACAGACCCATCCACACAAAACTTCACTTCACTTCTAATTTTGTAATTCTTCCTCCGGGTTTATAATGCATCTATGCAGAAAACTGAATCGACCAATCAGGTGAAGGTTGATAAAAGTAAGCCGGTCACCGAGGTTATGAGCAAAATCGCTGTATTTGTAAATGAATGTTGTGTTTATTTTGCTCCCAGGTCATGTTATTATTTATTTCTCTAAATAGTTTGTTTATTTATAAACATCTTTTTCATAGCTGCCTTCTATTTTCAGTGTCCCCGATCCTGGCTGGACTCCCGGTGACCGGCCGCTGTTTGTTCACTTGGTGCTCTCGGTACTGACCCGTCCCTGAGTTCTACAATCCACACTTCAGCACCGAAAACACCCAACAAATAACCAAACTGTATATAGATCCTGTGAGATACATACTATAGATCCTGTTATAGGAGATACATGTTATATACTGTTATAGGAGATACATATTATATACTGTTATAGAAGATACATATTATATACTGGTATAGGAGATACATATTATATACTGGTATAGGGGATACATATTATATACTGTTATAGGAGATACATATTATATATTGTTATAGGAGATACATATTATATACTGTTATAAGAGATACATATTATATTCTGGTATAAGAGATACATATTATATATTGTTTTAAAAAAAGTATCTCTTTTTGCCACTTGCCTATCACAGCCATTTTTCTGTTTTTTGCACATTTGTTAAAAAGCACATTTTAGGCCTGAAAATTAGACAAACCCCCAAACATTTATCAAGATCCCCCATAAGAGTCCCCCTTACATCAGGTGTCCCTATGAGAATCCCCCTTTACATCAGGTGTCACTATGAGAGTCCCCCTTACATCAGGTGTCCCTATGAGAATCCCCCTTTACATCAGGTGTCCCTATGAAAGTCTCCCCTTACATCAGGTGTCTCTATGAGAGCCCCCCTTACATCAGGTGTCTCTATGAGAGTCCCCCCTTACATCAGGTGTCCCTATGAGAGTCCCCCCTTACATCAGGTGTCACTATGAGAGTCCCCCTTACATCAGGTGTCCCTATGAGAATCCCCCTTTACATCAGGTGTCCCTATGAAAGTCTCCCCTTACATCAGGTGTCTCTATGAGAGCCCCCCTTACATCAGGTGTCTCTATGAGAGTCCCCCCTTACATCAGGTGTCCCTATGAGAGTCCCCCCTTACATCAGGTGTCACTATGAGAGTCCCCCTTACATCAGGTGTCTCTATGAGAGCCCCTCTTACATCAGGTGTCTCTATGAGAGCCCCCTTTACATCAGGTGTCTCTATGAGAGCCCCCCTTACATCAGGTGTCTCTATGAGAGCCCCCTTTACATCAGGTGTCTCTATGAGAGCCCCCCTTACATCAGGTGTCTCTATGAGAGCCCCCCTTACATCAGGTGTCTCTATGAGAGCCCCCTTTACATCAGGTGTCTCTATGAGAGCCCCCCTTACATCAGGTGTCTCTATTAGAGCCCCTCTTACATCAGGTGTCTCTATGAGAGTCCCCCCCCCCCCCGTTACATCAGGTGTCTCTATGAGAGTCTACCCTTACATCAAGTGTCCCCATCATGGTGGTTCGTGGATCAGTGGATGCAGTCTCACTATCCTGGGGGGGGCACAGTCCACTGCAGCACCTCCCTAGATCTGGCCATGTTTTACCTTACCTTTTGTTTTTAATAGACTTCAGCTTTAACTGTAAAATATCCTTCTTATCTCCAATTATACTTTCACACAGCATGCTGGGTTCACACAGAGGGGCTCATTTAGATGGAAACTGATTGAGCGCTGAGTGTCTTATAGGCCCCTTTCACTCTTGTATGGCTCCATAGTTGCGCTGACATTGGAGTGCAACTTTGGTGCAACTTTGATGCAACTCTGGATGGGTGCAACTTGGATATGACTTTGGCTTTGACCAGTTTTATTGGACAACTGTTGCATTGTATAATATTCAGGTACGATTTTCATGCAACTTCTGATGGTTAACATTGAGGTCTATGGCCCTCAAGTTGCATTAAAGTCAGATCAAAGTAGTGCATGAACTACTTTGAAATTGCTGCAACTTTAAGTTGCGCCTATATGAACGGGTATCATTGGAAAACATGGGGAACGACATGTCATGCAACTCTGATGTCCACAGTTGCACAAGTGTGAAAAGGGGTCTTAGGGTTGTGAGACGAGCCTGGGGCAGCTGGAGGAAACCCCACCCATACACATGGAGGACATACACGTTATGCAGATAGTTAGTTCTGATACCAGGTCACCAGTGCTGCAGGACATCCCAACCACGATGGCAGCAGTTGTATCCGGTGAGCCACCATGGACGGGCAGGCAAGGGTTAGGATGTTAGTCAACGGCAGATCAGCGGCTCATTTCCTGCGTGGAAATGTTCTCCATAACAGGTGATCCTGGCACGCCGTCTGGAAACGGAGGACGGACAGATAAAGCAATAAGAGGCAGATGTAGGAGGGCAACGTGAACAACAGGAAAGAAAAAAAACTATTTTTAGGCCTCTCTATATTCCCCCGCACATGTGACCTGCCCCGGGGGAGGAATCGGCAAACGCCAACCAGATGTGGAGAGTCGGCGGCGTTTATATGTTTAATGCGCGGCGAGATGAGTCAACGCCAAAGATAAGCTGCAATCAATTAAAGGCGGAGCAGAAATCACCACAATGTTCTGTATCAGACGGAGGAATTCAATAACTGGATACAAGGAAGAGGAGGAGGAAATGAATCGGAGGTGGAAGAATGCTACAAATGATATAATGTGCAAATTAACAACACGTGACCGGGCCATTTTTTTATGTGATACGGCACTGCATTGCTTTAACTGGCAATTGCACGGTCGCACAATGCTGTAACAAATAAAATTGATGTCCTTTTTTCCCCACAAATAAAGCTTTCCTTTTGTGGTAATAAAAAAATGTAAAAAAAAAAAATAAAGAAATAAATACCGTAACAATCATAAATTCAAATCAAAAATAGATATGATGAGTCAACCTTTTGAATCTGTATCCAAATAAAACGTGTAACAATATAGTGCCAAATATAAACAAATGTCCATGAAATATATTCTGTGAAAAAACAAGAATAAAAATAAAACTGCGCGGTCGTGCGACACTGTACCTTAATAAAATGTATGTCCTTTTTTTTTTAAATATATAAATTCTTTTTATTAAAGGAAACATCAAGGAATGTAACAATCACACAAATCCTTTATTTATTTATTTATTTTTTTACCACAAATAAAGCTTTCCTTTTGTGGTATTTGATCACCTCTGTGGTTTTTATTTTTTTGCACTATAAAAAAAAAAAAAATGCAATTTTTTGAAAAAAACAAACATTTTTTTTACATTCTGCTATAAAACAAATCCAATAAAAAAAAAATGTAAAAGAAATAAAAAAATAAAAAATAAAGAAATAAATCCCGTAACAATCATAAATTTAAATCAAACATAGATACAATGAGTCAACCTTTTGAAACAACTGTATCCAAATATAATGTGTTGACTCGTATCTATTTTTGATTTAAATTTATGATTGTTACGGGATTTATTTCTTTATTTTTTTTTTTGTTTGTTTTTTTATTGGATTTGTTTTATAGCAGAAAGTAGAAAAAAATGTTTGCACTTTTTTTTTCGGCAGTTTTATTTTTATTCTTGTTTTTTTCACAGAATATATTTCATGGACATTTGTTTATATTTGACACTATATTGTTACACATTATATTTGGATACAGTTGTTTCAAAAGGTTGACTCGTATCTATTTTTGATTTAAATTTATGATTGTTACAGGATTTATTTCTTTATTTTTTTTGTTTGTTTTTTTATTGGATTTGTTTTATAGCAGAAAGTAGAAAAAAATGTTTGCACTTTTTTTTTTTTTTTTTTAATAGTGCAAAAAATAAAAACCACAGAAGTGATCAAATACCACAAAAGGAAAGCTTTATTTGTGGTAAAAAAAAAAAAAAAGGATTTGTGTGATTGTTACATGCCTTGATGTTTCCTTTAATAAAACGGAAAATTGATATCAAATACTTACCGTAATTTTCCTTTCCTGATGGACTCCATGGCAGCATACGTTTGGGTAGGCCCCGCCTCCTCTCCTACCTCATAGGACCCCACTCCCATAAATCTTTGCTCCCTTTCAGCATCAGTGTTCTGTAACTAGCCTACTCAGGAATTGGGAGGGGACTCCTGCTGCCATGGAGTCCATCAGGAAAGGAAAATTACGGTAAGTATTTGATATCAATTTTCCGTTTTCCTGACAGACTCCATGGCAGCATACGTTTGGGAAATAACTCGCTATACACTCCCGGGTGGGAAGATGCTGAACAAAGAAAACTTTAATTGGCACTGTCAACTGACAAGACTTGAACGCCAAAATTAACGGAAGACAAAGCAGCAGGCTCAAAACAATAATGGGAAAGAAAAGTATTAACAGATGACCAAGATGCTGCCTTGCAGATCACGTCAGGTGCGACGTGCTTGGAAGCTGCCCAAGACGTAGCGACACTTCTTGTAGAGTGAGCTGTAATCGCCTCTGGAGGAGCCAAGCCCTTTGCTCTATACGCCCATTGGATAGCCTGAACGATCCACGCAGCCACTGCTCTGGAAGATGCCCGCATTCCTTTCTTTTTGCCATGTAGCAGAACGAAAAGGAAGTCCGATTGGCGGAAGGAGGATGTGGCCTCCAAATATTGACTTAGAGTGTTGCCCACGTCTAGAGGATGGACTGAAGAATTCTCATCAGTTCTGAAGGTGGGAAGAACTATCTCAGCATTTTCGTGGAAGACAGAGGTCACTTTTGGATTTGACCCTAGCATGGGGATAAGGACCACCCTGTCTTGAAAAAAGGTCAAAAAAGGTTCTTTGTGACCCAGATTGTGTATCTCGGAGACCCTCTTAGCAGAGGAAATAGCCACCAAAAATGCTGTTTTCAACGTAAGTTCCTTGACAGACATGGAAGCAACATCCTTTGAAGAAAAAAAGTCCAAAACTAAAGGAAGATCCCATTTTGGGAATCTTGGCCTTCTCTGAGGCCTAAGCCTGACTGCTCCCTTAAAAAATTGCTGGATCAGATGATGGCTTGCCCACTGAATTCCGGTAAAGGCTGAAATGGCGGATACTTGCACCCGGAGAGAACTAACCGAGAGGGGCAGATCCAGACCAGACTGCAAAAAACTTAAAATCTGCTGAACAGTAGGCGTACCTACTGGACCTGACCCCTGGGCCTGATGACTCATGAACCTGGCCCATATCCTTTCATATACCCTGTTGGTGCTGGGCCTTCTTGAACTCATGAGAGTCGGAATCACCTCCTCTGGACATCCGAGAGCTTCCAACCTCCCCCTCTCAAAAACCAAGCCCTGAGGTGCAGCCGTGCAGGGCAAGGGTGTAGAGTAGGACCCTGAGACAGAAGGTCCGACCTGAGAGGTAGAGGGATTGGATCCCTGAAGCTCAGAAGGGACAGCAGGGGAAACCATGGCCTGTTGGGCCAGAAGGGAATTATTGCCACGATCTCTACTTCCTCCATCTTCAGTCTCCGCAGGAATTGGAGTACTATTGGCACTGGTGGAAAGGCATAAGCAGACTGGAAGTCCCACCTGTCCGTGAGGGCATCCACTCCGAAAGCTTGAGGATCTCTGAATCTCGTGTAGTACTTCCGAAGTTTCCTGTTGCGTGGACTCGCAAACAGATCCACTTCGGGTGAAATCCCCAGAGATAACACCCAGTTGAACACCTCTTGGTGGAGGGACCACTCGTTGTTGTCTAGTTGGAAACGAGATAGGAAGTCTGCCTCCACATTCAACACTCCCGGAACAAAGACCGCTGAGAGATTGGCCAGATGATGCTGAGCCCATGTCATGATCGGTTCTGTTTCTTGGAGGAGAGACATACTGCGTGTCCCTCCCTGCCTCTTGACATAAGCCACTGCCGTGGTGTTGTCCATCCTTAACAGCACTGAAGCCCCCTGTGTTAGATGGTGAAAAGCCTGGAGTGCTTTGAGGGCGGCTCGAAGTTCTAAAACGTTGGACACTACTCCGTGACCTGGGAAGTTCCATCTGCCTTGTGCCACTTCGGTCAGACAGTGGGCTCCCCAACCGGTATTGCTGGCATCGGAGGTTATCGTTACCCAGGAAATCGGAGCGATTGAGTGGCAGTTGGTCAGATTTGTACGGCGTAACCACCAGGGAAGGCATCCCTTCATGAATGGAGTTAAGTGAATAACCTGTGACAAATTCTCCGTCGTCCACTGTTGGAGAAACCCCTTCTGGAAGGGTCTCAGCTTCCACATAGCCCACTTCACCATAGGCGAGGCGGCTACAAGCGTCCCTACTACCTTTAAACACTGGCGAGCAGTGAGACGAGAGGCAGCGAGAGCGAGAGACACCCTGCTCTGAATTACAGGAATTTTCTCTTCTGGCAGAGAAATGGTGCACTTCACCGTGTTGAACAGTGCCCCGAGAAACACCAGTGACTGCGTAGGCACCAGATGGCTCTTCTCTAGATTCAGAATCCAACCGAATTCCTGAAGAGTCGATGTCACTTGCTCCAGATGTAAGAGTAACTGATGTCTGTCCTGGGACAGAAGGAGAAGATCGTCCAGATAATGATGCAATCTGATGCCTCTGGTCCTGATGAGAGCCACAACTGCCAGCAAGGTCTTGGAGAACGTGCGAGGCGAAGTTGAGAGCCCGAAGGGAAGACACGTAAATTGCATGTGGGCATGACCTACAGCAAACCGGAGAAACTGATGGTACTCTTTTGCCACAGGAACGTGGAAGTATGCGTCTTTTAGATCGATCGATGCCAACCAATCTCCTGGAAGGATCGAATGTTGAATGGTGACTAGGGACTCCATCTTGAACCTCTCTTGACGGATAGACCTGTTGAGATATGTGAGGTCTATTACCGGACGCCAGGTGCCGTTCTTCTTCTGAACGAGAAACAGAGGTGAATAGATTCCCAACCCTCGTTCTGCCTCGGGAACTGGCACAACAGCTCGCTGAACCAGTAAGGAGTCCACGTAGGCGAGAAGAATTTTCTTTTTTTCTGCCGAAAGAGGAAGTGAGGTTGCGACAAACCTGGGTTTGGGAACGCTGTCGAACGCCCACGAATGTCCCTGGGACACGATGTTTAACACCCAGGGATCCTGGATCGAGGCCGCCCAGACATCCCGAAATTGGAGCAACCTGGCCCCTACCGGGAAGGCCTGGACGGGCCCAACCTCAAAAGGATTTGGTGGCCTCCCGGTCACCAGACGAAGAGCCTTTAGGGCCTTTCTGGAAGGTGGATTGCCTTGACTTCCAACCTCTTCCGTAAGACTTGCCTGGTCTGTAGCTGCGTGCTTCCCTGGCACGATTGGTAGTTTGTCTTCTCGGGAAAGAGCGCTTCTGAGCGCCTGGGCGTTTATCCTGAGGGAGGAACCCAGATTTTCCACCCGTGGCCCGAGTTATGGCTGCATCCAATTTGTTCCCAAAGAGGGAAGAACCCTCAAAGGGAATTCGGCACCACGCCTGTTTGGAAGCAGCATCAGCAACCCAAGGCCTAAGCCAAAGGGCGCGTTTAGCCGTAACCGAAGCCAGCATAACTCGAGCCAAAAGGCGAATGGTGTCTAGAGACGCCTCCCCCAGAAAACCCGCAGCCATCTTCAGCTCCTGGATTGGGGAGCCCTGGAGCACTTCTTCCGAAACTCCTCCAAGAGTGCCCTCGAGGGCATTAATCCAGACTTCCATGGCCTTTGAAATTGTAGCCAAAGCCAAGGCTGGCTTACAGGCCATGCCGGCCGAAAGATATGCTCTTTTAAGGTCAGCGTCGATCCTCCTATCCAACGGATCCCTAAAAGAGGCTGTATCCTCCATTGGAAGGGTGACATGTTTGACCAGACGCATCACGGCTGCATCCACACTTGGGGAAGATTCCAGGTACTTCACCTTTTCCTGTTTAAATGGATACAGCTTTGCCATTTTTGTGGTCAGAGAATTTTTCCTTTCCACTTTGCTCCACTCCTCTGTAATTATATCTCCCAGCTCCCCTAGAAATGGAAAGTCCAAGCGCTCTTTGCATAGCTGCTTGAAATATTTTCGTTGTTTTGGGGAGGAGACAGCTGGATCTTCCCATTCAAGGGCTTCTCTCACCGCCTTCACCAGAGGGGAGACATGGCTGAACTCAAATCCTGAACCGGAGTCATCTGAATCAGATTCGGACTCTGACGGAAGGATAGAAGGATGGCTGGGCTGAGAGGACTCAAAAGGATCCTGAACCAGAAGATCTCTTTCCGGAGAGCGGGATGGCCCTGCGGAAGTACTTGGCTTTTGTAACTCAGCCAGAGAGTCTTTGAGGACTCTGCGTACCACTTCCTCAATATGATGGTCCGACTTCTCCCTTTCACCCGTAGCTTGGGCATAACAGGGTTTACACAGAGAGGAACCATCTGTTACTATGGTACCACATCCCCAGCATTTCTTCCCGTGTGGGCGATCAGAACGGCCATGATGTGTTGAACCAGAAGTTTCGCCATCACGTCCCCTACTATGGGGGGAATTGCGTCTGGACCTGGATGAGGAGTGCCGGTGATGCGACTTTGAACGTCTATCATCTCTGCGTTCTTTAGGCTGCTGATCAGACCTAGAAGAGCTAGAGATAGAAACATGCAGAGGTATATAAGAGAAACACCGAGAGATTCCTCCCCCCCCCCTTCAATGCCCAGCACATACCTGGTATGAGCGGGCTGGCCACTAGGGGGCGGAGAAGCGTCCATGTCACAACAATAGAGGGCAAACACACTCTTCCTACAGCGAGATACAAAAGACACACTGTACCAAAAATACTAAAGGAAAGAGAGAACTGCCGAAGATCCTTTAAAAATGTGAATCTTACCTGAATCAGCACTAGTCAGAGTCTGGGAGAGGCTGTATCAACGCTGCCGACCTTCCCACCAGCTCTGACAAACACAGGCTTTTAAATATGGCGCCTTGCGGCCGCCAGACGTTGCCGCGCATGCGCGAGTGACGTCACGCGTCATCCCCGCGCATGCGCACCGAATCCTGTGCCCGACGACTACCGCGCATGCGCAGAAGCGCCGCGCAACCCGGAAGCGGCTGCCGCAATTGCGGCCACGGCAAGACCGGGAGCCGCCGGGCACCGATAACAGGGGCAGAACGCTGTGAAGTGACACTCAGCTACAGAACCCACACTCAACCAAGCCACAGTAAGTACCTAAGACACTGACAAAGGTAAAAACGAAGTAAAAAGAGGTCCCATAACAGGGCTTACCACCCTGCCCAGAGCAGAGAAGAGTCCCAGAGGCACACCACCGGTCCATATCTTCGGGCAAAATAAGGCCACCCGCGGCAGCAGGGCTCTCTCGGCCAGACCCCCAGGCTCCTGCAAGGGGGTTTCTTCCATTGCCCCCTCCATACCCTGCTAATAGCCAGGGCTTAGCGGAGACTCTACGACCCCTTCTGCTCCAAAGTATAGGACTGGAATAGTAGGAACATAACACCGTATGTATGAGGAGGACGAAAAAAGAACACTGATGCTGAAAGGGAGCAAAGATTTATGGGAGTGGGGTCCTATGAGGTAGGAGAGGAGGCGGGGCCTACCCAAACGTATGCTGCCATGGAGTCTGTCAGGAAAAATAATTTATAAAAAAAAAATTTTTATTAGGGTACAGCGCCGCACGACCGCACAGTTTTATTTTTATTCTTATTTTTTTCACAGAATATATTTCATGGACATTTGTTTATATTTGACACTATATTGTTACACATTATATTTGGATACAGTTGTTTCAAAAGGTTGACTCGTATCTATTTTTGATTTAAATTTATGATTGTTACGGGATTTATTTCTTTATTTTTTTTTTGTTTGTTTTTTTATTGGATTTGTTTTATAGTAGAAAAAAATGTTTGCACTTTTTTTTTTTTTTTTTTTTTTTTAATAGTGCAAAAAATAAAAACCAAATGTCCGTGTATATCTTCAAACAAATGAATAGAGGAACACTGCCCCCAGTTTTTAACCACTTCAGCTCTGGAATATTTACCCCCTTAATGACCAGGCCATTTTTAGCGATACGGCACTGCGTTACTTTAACTGACAATCGTGCGGTTGGGCGACGCTGTACCAGAAAAAAAAAAAATTATGTATTTTTTTTCCCCACAAATAGAGCTTTCCTTTGGTGGTATTTGATTACCTCTGCAAATTTTTTTTTTTTTTTTGCAGTATAAAAACAAAAAGTGCAAAAAATTTGAAAAAGATAATTTTGTTTTACTTTCTGCTATAAAACAAATCCAATAAAAAAAAAAAAAAAAAACGAATTTGTTCATTATTTTAGGCCAATTTGTATTCTGCTTCATGTTTTTGGCAAAAAAAACCCCAATAAGTGTATATTGATTGGTTTGCGCAAAAGTTATTGCGTTTACAAACTACAGGATAGATTTATGTCATTTTTATTTATTTTCTTCTAGTAATGGCGGCGATCTGCGATTTTTAGCGGGACTGCGACATTGCGGCGGACAGATCGGACCCCTAACTGACACTTTTGACACTTTTGGGGGGACCAGTGACATTACTACAGTAATCAGTGCTAAAAATATGCACTGTTACTGTACTAATGACACTGGCAGGGAAGGGGTTAACACCAGGGGGGCGATCAAAGGGTTAAGTGTGCTCCTAGGAAGTGCTTTCTAACAGTGTGGGGGAAGGGCTCAATAGATGAACATAGAGATCCATGTTCCTAAATAGCAGGAATACAGGATCCCTGTGCTCATCATTGACAGAACGGCGGTCTGCCTTTTTTCCATCGGCAGACGGCCGTTCTGTCTCCATGAGAAACAATCGCGGGTGGACGGTGAACTTCCTAAAAGGGGGAGCAGAACTTCCCTTTTTAGGTGAAGTTTTGCTATAATTGCATATTTTAAATACAAGTAGTGTACCAGAATGTGACCAGGTATAAGCCTCTGTACAGCAGGGCTGGAGTGAGAGAGAGAAAGAAGCAGCACAAGGAACCAATCAGTTCATGTCCTGACAAGAAGCATGGTGATAGGAGGAGAGAGCAGAGTGACAGAAACATGAGCTCATTACTGTGCTGCTTTTACTTTCGCTGTCCATTCACAGGCTGGAGGTAGGTCTAGGATGGTGGTCTCCGAACTGCCGCCCTTTGCTTGCCTTTATCTGGCCCTTGGAGCTCCATTCCCCTTGCTGACACCATCAATAGGGCAATGTTTCTCCCGGTAAAACCAATGGTGGGGCATTGATGCCAGGGCATTTTCTGCTCCCACTGGCCACAGTTTGGCCCCCTAAAGTCTGAAGGACAGTAAACTGGCCCTTTGCTTGTAAGGTTTGGAGACCCCTGACCTAGGATGGTCTAGGACAGTGATGGCGAGCCTTGGCACCCCCAGATGTTTTGGAACTACATTTCCCATGATGCTCAACTACACTGCAGAGTGCATGAGCATCATGGGAAATGTAGTTCCAAACCATCTGGGGTGCCAAGGTTCCCCATCACTGGTGTAGGATGACCTTGGCTCTTATGAAAGTGGGTTGAATGGTGTTGGTCATCACTGAGGACATCTAGTGGCAGAAAAAAAGTACTGCAGAAGAGATCTGGTTTGAAGGTGAATTTTGGTGCAAAAGCTGGTTTTATTATTTTACTTTTTAATCCAGAGACACTGACAAAAGAGAGCTGTTTCTTCCTCGCTGGTAAGTAAACATGGGGGCAGGGATGGATAAGGGTCTGGTATAGATTTTGGGGGGACCCGCCATTTTTTTTTCATTATGGAGTTCCCCTTAAAACCCATACCAGGCCTAAGATCTCACGCTGGCCGAAAGACGGCTACAGATCGAGCTTCCAGTGCCGGGAGGGCATCCATAGATGTCCTCCCGTGATTGTGCGCCCATGTGATCGTTGAGTCCTTCCCGGCTGATCACAGATCGGGGTAAAGGGCCAATCACAGCGGCCCTTTACCACATAATCAGCTGTCAGCCGATGATCATAGAAGTAAACACAAGCCAGGTATCTGCTTTTTTCACCTCACGCTAATAGCGTGAGAAGAAAAGAAGAAGATCGATAACCGGCTTCTGTAATAGGGACATCGGCCCCAACAGTGTCAACCAGTGTTGCTAATCAGTGCCCACCAGTGCTGCTAATCAATGTCTATCAGTGCTGCTAATCAATGTCCATCAGTGCTGCTAATCAATGTCCATCAGTGCTGCTAATCAGCGTCCATCAGTGCTGCTAATCAATGTCCATCAGTGCTGCTAATCAATGTCTATCAGTGCTGCTAATCAATGTCTATCAGTGCTGCTAATCAGTGCACACCAGTGCTGTTAATCAGTGCCCATCATGTCATTGGTCAGTGGCTTTGCACCGGTCATGTTCAGCGGGCAGTGGGATTTTTTTTGCTGTGTGGTTGGCGGCCGGTGTTCATTGTGATTGGCGCTCGATGTATATTGGGGGACATGTTTTTTTTCATTAATTATTTTATTTATAGATTTTGATGGGGACCCCACGCCATTTTTTTGGAGTGGAATTGCCCTTAAAATCCATACCATACCTAAGTGCTTTGGATAGATTGGGGGGGGGGGGGCCCACTTTTTTTTATGTAGTACGGCCCCCGTAAGGACTGGCAGTTATTCACTCTATGGGTCCCCCTGAGTTACCAGCACACAGTCATGACAGATACAAGTTCTTAATTTCTTCTCTTCAGCTCACTCCAATAATCAGTCCGGGGGTATTTGGTTGTTTTGAGGCTTATTGTATAATGGGGATAGGAGAAGGAAATAGCGGGATACGCCAGTTTTACTATAGACAATGCTGAGGACTCCGATCTTCTGATACAGCCAGGCTGTTGATTCACCCTGCCACTATGGATGAATTTGAACTGAGTCTCTTTTTCTTAAGATGACTCGGTGAACAGACAATTATCTTCAGGACACTCTCCCCAGTATCCTCTTTCTCTTCTCCTGCTGACACCCGTCCACTGACTATCCTTCGAGCAGGGGTGGCCCCCCTCAGGTCAGGCCCCTTGACACGAATCCCTGTACTCACGATATTGCATTCCCAGGGTCTCCAGTGTCTCCCCTCTCAGTCAGCTTCCCTGAACCTCAGGGTTCAGCTCCTCTCAACCGCCCCTCAGGACGACCTCCTGAGACTATATGGAACCTCTACAGAGGAGGAGGCAGCCGCCACCCTCCCTCCGGGACTCTGCTCTCCAGCTAAAGATCCCGCAGCACATGTGCTCCTGGCTTTTATACAGTATCCCAGAATGCACCAAGGCGACCTGCCCTCTGCCAATCACCAGGACTGTATCAAAAGCCTATGCACCTACTCGTCAGGTTTTCTCCCACTGTCCAACATGCCTCCCCATAGACCAGCGTGAAACTCTCTCTAGACTGAATGAATCGCATACTGAGCACAATGAGCAGACCTCAATAATAGATCCTGCTCTCTGATAGGCAGAAAACAATACCTGCAGCCCCTCTGGTAACATGGGCGTCCGCAGAACTTTTTTCAGGGGGGCATCATTTTAAGGTCACCCATGCTCCGCCCCTTTTCACCCCCATAGATCCTCCTTTAGAGCAGGCCAGGTAAGGGCTCCCTATAGATCCACCTTTAGAGCAGGGTCCCCATAGATCCCCCTTTAGAGCAGGCCAAGCCAGGGTCCCCCATAGTTCCCCCTTTAGAGCAGGCCAGGGTCCCCATAGATCCCTCTTTAGTTTTACCTTTTCCCCTATATTCCCCGTGCTACCAGGTTTTCCTGCAACAGGTACTCCAGGCTCTCCCTGAAAAGAATATATATATATTTAGCCAATATAACCCCGTTTAGAGCAGGACAGGATCCCCATAGATCCCCTTTAGAGCAGACCAGGGTCCCCATAGATCTCCCCTTTAGAGCAGGCAAGGCCAGGGTCCCCCATAGATCCTCTTTAGAGCAGGGTTCCTATAGAACTCCTTTTAGAGCAAACCAGGCCAGGGCCCCCATAGATCCCCCTTTAGAGCAGGGTCCCCATAGATTCCCCTTTTAGAGCAGGCCAGGAATTTTCCAGGAAGGGGGGGGGGCACTTGCCCCCCCTTGCCCCCTCTTGCGGACGCCCATGTCTGGTAAGCAGACAGAGTTTAAAACTATACTCTCTCCCTAGCACCTACCTAGAAAGGTGCTACATTTAATTTTCTAATGTTGGCTCTTCTTTTGTTTACATTTTGTTGTCAGCAGGGAAGCCCGCTGACAGCAGATGAGTCGTAGTTGCTAAGGACATGGCGGCTGCCCGCTCCTTAACAACCAGCTATTTATAAATCAGTTTGAATCATTCGTTACTTTGGATGCTTCGAATATCCGAATGAAACAAATTATTTTGTTGTTTCGTTATAATTGTTTTTGGATTCATTGAAATATTTTACTGTCGTTACTTGGACATTTGGAAAGATTTGAATCTCCAAATACAGAAACTTTCATCCCAGGTTTGATTGGTAAGAAAATGACGTGCACGTGTCTATTCACTAATTAAATACCTCAGTGCTCCCGACTAATGCTGAATGTTGAATCATATCCCCCCTGGCTGATTACTCGCTATCAAATCCAAAAGAAAGTGATTGAAATAAGTTACGGCTCCTCGATTGTTTGCAGATTTCATTGTTTTGATCGAATCGCATGTTGATTAGATATAAAAATCCCAGCATGTATGGCCGCCATTGCTGTCAGCGTCTGGTCTGCAGACGGATCGGAGAATGGTCCTCCTTACAGGTCAAATGAGAGCAAAGTGCGAGGTGTATAAAAATATTTTCACATCCCTGTTTGTCGAAGGTTTTGCCTGCCAAGTCCTCCTGCCAACCATCAGTGGTGAACCACGCAGGCCAGCACCGGTGAGGGGTCAGCGGGGGGAAGGTGGACGCTGCGCTCCAACATTTCCTGTTTTCCTAACAGAGGTGCAGATTTATTAACGAGGTCGTTTGATACCGATAGAGATAATTAAACTGCATCTCCAGATGTTCAGATCACAATTCTGCATGCATGAGGGCTATAATTCCGGGCTCCTGCCCACCTGGGAATATTGGGTGTCCTAAACTACCTTTCTGTGCCCTAGTTCCTCCTGTTATATTCTCTGCAATACAGAATACAAATCAATCCACCAGGAATGGTGGGAACCCCTCATAATGGGCACAGCAGGTGTACAGACCCCGGAACTCAGCACAGGGATGGAGGGAACCCCTCATAATGGGCACAGCAGGTGTACAGACCGGGAACTCAGCACAGGGATGGTGGGAACCCCTCATAATGGGCACAGCAGGTGTACAGACCCCGGAACTGAGCACAGGGATGGTGGGAACCCCTCATAATGGGCACAGCAGGTGTACAGACCCCGGAACTCAGCACAGTGATGGGGGGAACCCCTCATAATGGGCACAGCAAGTGTACAGACCCGGGAACTCAGCACAGGGATGGGGGGGAACCCCTCATAATGGGCACAGCGTGTGTACAGACCCGGGAACTCAGCACAGGGATGGGGGGAACCCCTCATAATGGGCACAGCGTGTGTACAGACCCAGGAACTCAGCACAGGGATGGTGGGAACCCCTCATAATGGGCAAAGTGGGGGTACAGACCTGGGAACTCAGCATAGGGATGGTGGGAACCCCTCATGCTGGGCACAACGGGTGTAGAGACCTGAAAACTCAGCACAGGGATGGTGGGAACCCCTCATAATGGGCACAGCGGGGGTACAGACCCAGGAACTCAGCAGAGGTTGCTAGAGGTGCTTTAAACAATTAATGATTTCTGTCTCTCAAATAAGTAACTAATGACATCAAAGATATTTTTAGCTATCTATAAATGAGGCATTCTTCCCACTGACCACCAATGTAAGGGACATTCTTCCCACTGACCACCAATGTAAGGGACATTCTTCCCACTGACCACCAATGTAAGGAACATTCTTCCCACTGACCACCAATGTAAGGGACATTCTTCCCACTGACCACCAATGTAAGGAACATTCTTCCCACTGACCACCAATGTACCCCGAGGTGTAGACAAAGGCACATTGTAGTTTATGATTCCTGAGATTGGAAAGTTTTTGCTGTATACTATATGAGAATGTACAGATTTATTATTTTCTATCCCACGCAGCTCTCTGTTCATCTCTGGTAGACCGGAGCCCCCTCTAGTGGCCATTCTACATATGAACCCAAATAAAAGAACAATAATTCCCGGAATCCCATAAATATACACATAAGTAAGAAGTACGCCTGTGGGAATGAGGCCCAACTAACTACTACTAGATAGAGAAGGAAAAGCTGTAACCTTACACTATTTTTACAGCACCGATCCGTCATTTATAAATACCGAAGTGAAAGGTAATGTCCATGGGTTCCAGACTTCAGGCAGTCATTGGCAGTAAAGGATTGTCAACAAAACATTAAAAATTAACATTTTATTTATGATTATATTAATTTGTCCAATTACATTTGAGTCCCTGAAAATGGGGGGGGGGGGTGTACTTGATATTTATGTTCAACCCCTTGGATTAAAGCTGAAAGTCTGCACTTCAAAGTCATTTGGATTGTTTTGTTTTAATTTAATTCTGGTGGCAACAAGAGACAAAGGTATAAAAATTGTGCCTGTGTCCCACTATATATGGACCCAACTGTACCTCCTGTCGCATTTTGCACGTTAATAGGGCTGCTCTGCAAGCATCTGGCAGCCATGCACAATGCACACGGTTGAGGCGCGCTAGTGCGGCGATCAATGGGGTTTTAAAGCGGAGTTCCAGCCTAACCGCACACTCACCTGTCCCACGGTCCAGCGATGCGCCGTCTTCTCCTTCTCTGCTCTGCGGCGCCGGCATCACTGATGTGGGCACCCAGCTGTGACAGTTTGTGGCTTCACAGCCGGGTACGCACTGCGCATGCGCGAGTTGCGCTATGCGTCGTGATTGGCCGGCAATCTTCTGGGACCTCTGACATGTCCCAGAAGATTGCAGGGAGGGAGGGGAGAGGAGAACTTCCGCTCAGGGCGCCGTGGCGCTCCGAGCGGAAGTGGGCGCGGGTACCTGTCAAAACTAGGTACCCGCTCCCCCCCCCCCCAAAAAAAATGACATGCCAAATGTGGCATGTCAGGGGGTTAGGACTATTTAAAGCAGAAGTTCCACTTTTGGGAGGAACTCCGCTTTAACAAGAGATACAACACCTCCTCACCGCCTGTTGAGTGTTTTGAATGCTGATTGCTCTTCACAGACCAACAGGGGCGTCACAAGGGGGGTCAGGGGGGTGCAGACCGCACCAGGGTGTCCATGGGGGGGGCCCAAGCAAAGCAGCTGCCTCTTTGCCTCCCGATCGTTCACTATGCGAGTGGCATCGCATCGCCGAATAGTGAATGACTTACTTGCTCCGAGTCCTGAGGCAGCTCCCTGTCGAGGCCTGAGGACTCTGCCTCACCCCACCGGCACTCTGTGGCCCAGGGCAGACTGACCAATTGGGTGCTGCCCTGGCATACTTTCCAACCATCCCTTTTTTCCTTGGACAGTCCCTGCAAATAGGAGCCTGTCCCAGGTAATTTATATTGTCCCTGGAAGCGCCTGTTAATCGGCTGCCCATAAATGTTATGCAGAAGTAGTGCAGCTGAATGGGAGAATTATTCCAACTCTGCTACTGTGGCCTTAAATTTGAAATTCCCTTTATAATTTCCTGTAATTCTCTCTATATTGAGTAGACTCTATAATCTGATAAGTAGGCGAGATTAATTATGCACCATGGGCGGAGCTTCAGGGAAGTGGGTGTGGTAATTGATAGCTGTGCTGCAAAGTGTCCCTGGAAATTTTTTTAAATGTTGTCAACTATGCCCTGGGCGAGCATGGAAAATAAGTCAGGTGGCAACCGGTACAGGGAGCGGGACAGGACCAGGCTCCAGGAGGCGGCGGTGGCGGGGATGGAAGGCAGTGAGGGCGGCCAGGACCGATTGCCCTGGAGTTCTCCAGGCTGGGAGGAGAAGAGCTCTGAAGACCTCCCAGGACAAATGGACAGGCTGACCAGGCTGAAGAACGAGGTAGCAGGTGCAAGCAGCCAGGGACGGCTGCATCTTCCTGCAAACAAATCCCCTGGAAAGAGCAGCTCTTTGACCTGTCTTCATCCAGCTATGAGAACGGGACCTACCCACCGCTGACATGGAAGGTACTGTATTGTCTTTTTCACACACACCTTCCCACAGACAGGGGCTGCAGACAGTGCTAGAGGTCTCTCTCACTTCCCCCCCCCCCTTTCCTCCCCTACACAGCTCCCGCTCCTTTTTGGGCGACGCGTTTCATGGGATTTTTAAAGGCGTGGTTTGCTGTGATTGCAGTGCGATCCTGTTGCGTGATAATCAAGGCAGAATCGCATCGCTTTTTTGGGTGCCAGTGAAGGATAATGGCACCCAAATGTGTGTCGCGCATTTTTCTGCGATTGCCCCAAGATTTGGAATCGCAGGCAGAATCGTGGCGATTCTTCCCATGGTTTCGATCGGCAGAGTGTGAATTGGCCCTCAAAGTACATAAAACTGCACACAATTACATAATAATGCTGCGGCTCCATCCAATGATCAATTACCGACAAAGAAACCTTTTTATTTCAGAAATGTAAAAATATCATTTTATTGGTAAAAAGAGTTTGGGACAAATTCCGCGTATTTAATAAATATCAGAGTTCTATCTTCTCCCTGTTGCTTTCCAATTCTTCCTCCTGTAAGAGAAAGTAAGTAAGGAAATTAACCCCTTCTCACACAAGGATGAAACAAATGTTAATGCCTAAGCACAATTTTGCAACTTTGACATGTGTTAGTAAGACTGTACTTATCTTCACAGCTACTCAGTGCATCCAGGTGGGTTATACTGCATTTTTTTTTTTTTTATTAATCAAAGGAAAACTGGCCCAAAATAGTAAAAACAAATAATTTTTTATTTAAATTTAGCTGTTTATTTCTTGCTATTATCATAATTTACCACCAAAGAACAACCCAAAATAAATTCTCCTGCTTCTGACGATCGCAGTATAATAGTAGAATCACATACATTTGGTTTTGGAAAACAAAAATAATATAACTATAGTACATTATTAACACACAAAATCCTCATTAGATGATCAACAAATCAATGCCAGAGGTCAGAGGACACTTCAGTATGAACATACTGTATGTATAAATAGCATTAGCTAGTGGACCACACAAAGTAGGGATAGACCGATTATTGGCAAGGCCGATATGCACTTTCCCTGATAAATCGGTATCAGCCCGGGAACTGGCCGATATTGTGGATATTTTTGTGACGTCATCCTGCCTTCTTAGGCTGCCTCCTCGCCTTGGACAGCCTTGTCTGGAGTCAGGACTAGTCTCGCGGGAGTGTATCACAGCCATACACCCACCCACAGCAGCCCGGTGCCAGACAGCCACCCACATCCGCCCTGTACTAGCCAGCCACCCACAGCCCCTGTGCCAATCAGCCACCCACCACAGGGTGCCAGCCAGCCACCCATCACAGGGTGCCAACCAGCACAGAGTGGCTGGCTGGCTGGCACCCTGTGGTGGGTGGCTGACTGGCTGACTGGCACCCTGTGATGAGTGGCTGGCTGGCTGGCACCCTGTGGTGGGTGGCTGGCACCCTGTAGTATATGGGTGGCTGGCACAGGGGCTGTGGCTGGCTGGTACAGGGCCTGTGGGCAGCTGGCTGGTACAGTGCCTGTGGCTGGCTGGTACAGGGCCCGTGGGTGGCTGGCTGTCTTGCACCCTGTCTGTGGGTGGCTGTCTGTCTGGTACCCTGTGGTTGGTGGCTGGCTGGCACCCTGTGGTGGGTGGGTGGCTGGCACAGGGGCTGTGGGTGGCTAGCTGATACAGGGCCTGTGGGTGGCTGGCTGGTACAGTGCCTGTGGCTGGCTGGTACAGGGCCTGTGGCTGGCTGGTACAGGGCCTGTGGATGTGGGTCTCTGTCTGGCAACGGGCTGCTGTGGGTGGGTGTATGGCTGTGATAACACTCCCGCGAGACTAGTTTAGACTCCAGACGAGGCTGTCCAAGGCGAGGAGGCGGTCTAAGAAGGCAGAATGACGTCACAAAAATATCCGCAATATCGGCCAGTTCCCGGGCCGATACCGATATATTGGGGAAAGTGCATATCGGTCCCCGATATATCGGCCTTGCCAATAATCGGTCCATCCCTACTTTGTATGGTCCTCTAGCTAATGCTATTTGTGCCAAAAATTGTCTTTGTTTTTCAAAACTTTAAATGTACAAAATATTGGCCAATATCGGCCGATACCAATATGCGATGGCCAAAATATCGGTATCAGCCCTGAAAAAACCATATCGGTCTATCCTGAATACAAAGTATATGAAATAACTCCTCATTGAGGCTTATTAACCCTCTAGGGATAAATTTATAAGAAAGGCTTAAAAGACTGTATTTCATTAATCCCTGGTGGATAGGTAGCGTTAAGACGCTCTATCCACAATGTTTCTTTTTGAAGTATTAGTTTATCCTAGGTTCCTCCTCTAAGGGTCCTGAGGAATAACCTCTAACACCAAAAAAGTCACCAAAGAGGCATTGAATTTAGGATAAAGCATTTTCACATTTGCTGAGTAGTAAATGTGATTGTTCAATCTTTGCCGCAGCTGTCGGATTGTCTTCCCCACATAAAAAATTAAAAATTGGTGGTGGTGGGGGTGGTGGTGTGGGGGGGGGGGGGGGGGTTGTATTGGAAATTATAAACTGTTTTTGTATGCTGCGGCTATTTGTCTCTCTGATCTGCACTCGCTTGTTTCTGGCTTCCTCTGATTTTGTGTGTGTGCCAGAATTGTTCCCTCTGGCAGAGTGCGGCACTTCCTGAGGTTCCTGTCTGCCTCTTCCTGGAAGAAATTCTCAAATATATCAGACCCCCCGTGTGACTTGTATATGAGTGTTTATAGAAGAAGGCCAAAAATATCCTCGGCTGGATATCCGATGTGAGAACAAAGAGATGATATTATGATGTTTGGAGGACATCAGCTGATACCCAACAAGCAAAATCTGTTCCTTCAGATCTACAGGAAGATGTACTGAGGAGCTACCTCGTGTCAGAGTGTTCATAGCCCGGGGGGGGGCAGTTAATCAGATGTGTGTGCAATCTCATCTCTGCTAAAAACCTATTTCACAGCATAGTACTAAAATAGGATGAATAAAGCTGTCAAATATTAACCAGTTGTGGACAGTGGATGTGCTACACACATCAGATAGAACATCATCAATGTACACAAGACAGGTGTAATATAGTAATTTGCTCCATCCTTCTGCCTCTCTGCAGCTTCCCTCCTCGCACACAAACATTGATCAGAGAGGAGATAGAGAGATACAAAGTAACATTGTTTATAAACATTGATCAGAGAGGAGAGAGAGAGATACAAAGTAACATTGTTTATAAACATTGATCAGACAGGAGATAGAGAGATACAAAGTAACGTTGTTTATAAACATTGATCAGACAGGAGATAGAGAGATACAAAGTAACGTTGTTTATAAACATTCATCAGACGGGAGATAGAGAGATAGAGAGATACAAAGTAACGTTGTTTATAAACATTGATCAGACAGGAGATAGAGAGATACAAAGTAACGTTGTTTATAAACATTGATCAGACAGGAGATCCCACGCTATTTTTTATATCCGTATTGCAGGGAGCCAACAATACATTACAGCCGCGTGCATGTTTAAGTGACATTTTTTCCTTTAGAAATGTCAGTATTGCTGCAGCAATATCTATACATCGTACAGATGCGCTACTTTACAGTAAGAGGACCCCCCAGGCACGATATTTAACCACTTAAGCCCCAGAGGATTTGGCTGCTCAAAGACCAGGCCCTAATTTGCGATTCGGCACGGCGTGACTTTAATGGACAATTGCGCGGTCGTGCAACGCTGTACTCAATTGAAATTGACGTCCTTTTTTTCCCACAAACAGAGCTTTCTTTTGGTTGTATTTGATCACCTGTGCGATTTTTAGTTTTTGCTCTATAAACAAAAAAAGAGCGACAATTTTGAAAAAATAGAAAAAATAACAATATTTTTCATATTTTTTTATATGAAATTCTCAAAAAAAAAAAAAAGTAAAAATCAAACTTTTTAAACATTTTAGGCCAATTTGTTTTCTGCTACCTATTTTTGTTAAAAAAAAATCGCAGTAAGCGTATTTTGATTGGTTTGCGCAGAAGTTATTGCGTTTACTAACTATGGGAAAGATTTATGTCATTTTTATTGTTTTTTTTAAAACTAGTAATGGTGGCGATCTGGGATTTTTTTTGCAGGACTGCGACATTGCAGCGGACATATCGGACCCCTGACTGACATTTTTGACACTTTTGGGGTTACCAGTGACATTACTGCAGTAATCAGTGCTATACATATGCACTGTTACTGTAAAAATTACACTGCCAGGGAAGGAGTTAACTGTATTGGAGAGGGAGGGGTTAAGTGTGTCCTAGGGGGCGTGCTTCTAACTGTGATTGGATGTGGCTACTAGTGTAAAAACAGAGATCAACGGTCCTACATAGTAGAACCGTCTGATCTCCATTTTTACACAGGGGAGAATGACAGGCGGCTTTGTTTACATAAGCCGCCTGCCTTTCTCCCTTCCCGGCGAATGATCGCGAGTGACCGACTTGTTAGGGAACGAGCCGGGGCGGGCGCGCGCCTCAGTGGGCGCGCGCTCGCCCGCTATTGGCTCACAAGCCAGTGACAGGCTAGTGACGTACCCATACGTCACTTTGCCTGGCCGGGGCTGACCGCCGCAGTATATGTACTTGCGGCGGTCGGCAAGTGGTTAAAGAATACCATTAGTTGCCGGTTCCATGTTTACTCACCGTATAATCCCCGGAGAGGAACTTCTGGCAGAATTCTTTCACTGTCTCGGCTGTGATCTCCCCGCGTGGCATGATTAGTTTCTTACGGCTGTCCGTGTTATAAATGGTTACCAGAGGGAGGTCGCTTTTCTGCAGCTTGAAAAAACCAGCGACTTTCTGTGTGTACGGCTTTCCCAAATCCATCCTCACAAAGAGAACCTGAAGATGACACATCGACCCCCCAGAATCACTAACAGATCTAAGAATACTACAGAGAGTTATATCCTTCAATGTTCCTTCTGTAACTACAACAGAGTCTATATACAGTATATGTGTTATATATCATTAGGGATTTCATTCACTCACAAATCAGCACTCTGATCTCTCCTCTCCTGAAATACTCTGCACTGCTGGAGGACTCTGCCCCTTCCTCTATAACTCTCCTCTCCTGAAACACTCTGCTCTGCTGGAGGACTCTGCCCCTTCCCCTATAACGCTCCTCTCCTGAAATACTTTGCTCTGCTGGAGGACTCTGCCCCTTCCTCTATAACTCTCCTCTCCTGAAACACTCTGCTCTGCTGGAGGACTCTGCCCCTTCCCCTATAACTCTCCTCTCCTGAAATACTCTGCACTGCTGGAGGACTCTGCCCCTTCCTCTATAACCCTCCTCTCCTGAAACTCTCTGCTCTGCTGGAGGACTCTGCTCCTTCCTCTATAACTCTCCTCTCCTGAAATACTCTGCTCTGCTGGATGACTCTGCTCCTTCCTCTATAACCCCCCTATCCTGAAATAGTCTGCTCTGCTGGATGACTCTGCTCCTTCCTCTATAACCCTTCTCTCCTGAAATGCTCTGCTCTGCTGGAGGACTCTGCTCCTTCCTCTATAACTCTCCTCTCCTGAAATACTCTGCACTGCTGGAGGACTCTGCTCCTTCCTCTATAACCCTCCTCTCCTGAAACTCTCTGCTCTGCTGGATGACTCTGCTTCTTCCTCTATAACCCCCCTATCCTGAAATAGTCTGCTCTGCTGGATGACTCTGCTCCTTCCTCTATAACCCTTCTCTCCTGAAATGCTCTGCTCTGCTGGAGGACTCTGCTCCTTCCTCTATAACTCTCCTCTCCTGAAATACTCTGCACTGCTGGAGGACTCTGCTCCTTCCTCTATAACTCTCCTCTCCTGAAATACTCTGCACTGCTGGAGGACTCTGCTCCTTCCTCTATAACTCTCCTCTCCTGAAATACTCTGCTCTGCTGGAGGACTCTGCTCCTCCCTCTATAATTCTCCTCTCCTGAAATACTCTGCACTGCTGGAGGACTCTGCTCCTTCCTCTATAACTCTCCTCTCCTGAAATACTCTGCTCTGCTGGAGGACTCTGCTCCTTCCTCTACTCTCCTCTCCTGAAATACTCTGCACTGCTGGAGGACTCTGCTCCTTCCTCCTTCTAACTCTTCTCTCCTGGAAAACTCTGTACTTCTGGAGGACTCTGCTCCTTCCTCTATTTAACTCTTCTCTACTGAAGTACTCATTGGAAACAGTAGGAGCACACACTGAATTACTGACCTTCCCACGCAGGTCATTGGCGGCCTCTCGCAGCTCCTTTATTATTTCAGCTTCGTTTTCAACATCTTTGTCACTGAAGAAGAGCAAGTGGACCTCAACCTTGCAGGCGATTAGGCCGATCGCAGACTGATAATAAAAGGAAGGATTACAGTAAGCCGGAATCACTTTTGAAATGTCAGATACAGGGAGGATAGTAGGGAGTAAAGCTGAAGAATGATAAAAGGACTGTACTGAATCTTTATTTGATGCTTTTGTGTTTCAGGACTTCTGAGGTTTCCTCTTCATCAGGGTTTGAGAATAGAAAAAGTAGCTGGATTGTGGTGGACTTGGGGTATGGAATCAAAATATTGTCAAAACACCTCGATCCTTATACTCCAAGCCCAACATCCACCATAGTGCCCTCAGGAAGGAGCCACCTTTGAACCTCTGAAATGCGTTGGCTTTTGACAATTTTTATTGGAATGAAGTTCTTTGGATTTCGATCGTTCTTTGTGGTTCTCCAGTCCATATTTCCTTCACCCGTCTATGAACATTGGGACTCTTGGGTGTGGGGGTGCAGCCAGCCAGGTGTTAAAACACTGACCCACTTGGCGTGGAGGAATTTGAGAGTTCTACGCAGAGCCCTGACCTCATTCCTACTGAACACCTTGGGGATGATTTGGAATGCCGATGGTGAGCCAGGTCTTTTTTGGCGCCCAATGAGGCTCAACATGGAAGCCAAGTCACATAAAATTAGTACCTGACCTCACAAATGGACATAAATTCTCACAGACACCCTCCAAAATCTTGTGGAAAGTCTTCGAAGAACAGTGGAGGATGTTGTAGCTGCAACTCCATATTATTGGCCAGGGTTTTGGAATGGGCCATTGAACAAGCTCATAGAGGTGGAGCAACTTGAGTGTCCTGCACAGAGCCCCTACTGAACACCTTTGGGATAGATTGGAATACTGATGGTTGGTCTTCTCATTCAACATCAGTACCTGACCTCACCATGGAGAACAAATTCCACAGACACCCTCCAAACTATTGTGGAAAGCTTTCCCAGGAGAGGGGTGGCACAAAGGGGGCACCTTTATATTAATGGTCATTGGGGGAATGGATAACTCCAAATTAATGGCCATGGGGAGAGCAACTAATTTTTTATGGCCAGGGGGGGGGGGAGCAACTCAATAATAATGGCCATGGGGGGGAGGGGGGGCAACTCCATATTAATGGCCATGGGGGGGGGGGACGTCTATCTTTATTGCCATGGGGGAGGGGAGCAACTCCATGTTAATGGTCATGGAGGAAGGGAGCAATTCTATATTAATGGCCATGGTCTGAAAATGGGAGATGGTGTCTCTCATCTCAGCGGTTGTTAAGCAGGGAGACTGAATAAGGCTTCCAGATTTTTATATTTGTCAGAGCTCCCTCTACTGGCCAATATAAAAATCTTTATATATTTTATGCAATTAAAAATATGGAAGAGAAATAATTTAAAATATGAAAGTTACAAAAAACTGAACTCAAGGGGAATATTGTAATAATAAATTATCATCTGTGTTAACTAAAGTACAGAATTGTACACACTGCAATTAGGTTTCCCATTGGTACTACCTTACTGCACCCACTAGCTTACTCTCCTTATCTACTGCACCCATCAACCTATCATCTTCACCTACTGCATCTGCTAACTTGCACCCCTCTTTTACTGTATGTACTAAGCTACTATCCCAACTTACTGCTTCAAATAACTTACCGTCCATACTTACTGCACCTGCCAACCCAACATCCTCACCTCCTGTACCCTCTAACCATAACCTCCTTCTTACTGCACCTGCTAACCTACCATCTTTACTTACTGCCCCAACTAACCTACTTCTCTCACTTACTGCACCCCTACTCTGTTCACTTACTGTACCCACTAATTCCCCCCCCCACCTACTGCACCCACTAACCTACAGTCCTTGCTTACTACAGCCCCTACTCTACTGTCCTCACTTACTGCGCCCACCAACCCACCTCCCTCACCTACTGTACCTGATAACTTAGACCTCTCTTTTACTGCACATAACCTAACTACTATCCTCATTTATTGCTTCAACTAACCTACTGCCAATCCTTGCTCCACCTGCTAATGCACCATCCTTACCTACTGCACCCATTAATCCAACCTCCTTACTGAACCAACTAGCCTACTCTTCTCACTTCCTGCACCTCCTAAACCTACTGTCCTCACTTACTACACCTGCTATCCCACCCTCCTCACTTACTGCATCAACTACCCATCCTCGCTTGCTGCACCCACTAACCTACTTTCCTCACTTACTGCACCCACTATTCCCCCCCCTCCACCTACAGCACCCACTAACCTTCTCTCCTCACTTACTGCACTCACTATCCAACCCTCCTTACTTACTATACCTGTTAGCGTATTCTTTCTTATTTACTACGCCTGCTAACCTACTGTCCATACTTACTAAACCCACTAACCGACCCTCCTCATTTACTGTAACTGATAACAGACCGTCCTCACTTACTGCACCTGCTAACCGACCATCCTCACTTACTGTAACTGATAACCGACCCTCCTCACTTACTGCACCTGCTAACCGACCCTCCTCATTTACTGTAACTGATAACCCACCCTCCTCACTTACTGCACCTGCTAACCGACCCTCCTCATTTACTGTAAGTGCCAACAGACCCTCCTCATTTACTGCACCTGCTAACCGACCCTCCTCACTTACTGCACCTGCTAACCGACCCTCCTCATTTACTGTAAGTGCCAACAGACCCTCCTCATTTACTGCACCTGCTAACCGACCCTCCTCATTTACTGTAACTGATAACCCACCCTCCTCACTTACTGCACCTGCTAACCGACCCTCCTCATTTACTGTAAGTGCCAACAGACCCTCCTCATTTACTGCACCTGCTAACCGACCCTCCTCACTTACTGCACCTGCTAACCGACCCTCCTCATTTACTGTAAGTGCCAACAGACCCTCCTCATTTACTGCACCTGCTAACCGACCCTCCTCATTTACTGCACCTGCTAACCGACCCTCCTCATTTACTGCACCTGCTAACCAACCCTCCTCATTTACTGTAAGTGCTAACCGACCCACCTTATTTACTGCACCTGCTAACCGACCCTCCTCATTTACTGCACCTGCTAACCGAGCCTCCTCACTTGCTGCAACTGCTAACCGACCCTCATTTACTGCACCTGCTATCCCACCCTCCTCACCTACTGCAACTGCTACCCAACTCTCCTCAATTACTGTACCTGCTAACCGACCCTCCTCACTTACTGCACCTGCCAACAGACCCTCCTCAGTTACTGCAACTGTTACCTGACCCTCCTCATTTACTGCACCTGCTATTCCATCCTTTTCACTTACTGCAACTGATAACCGACCCTCCTCACTTACTGCACCTGCCAACAGACCCTCTTCAGTTACTGCAACTGCTAACTGACCCTCCTCATTTACTGCACCTGCTAACCAACCCTCTTCACTTACTGCACCTGCTAACCAACCCTCTTCACTTAATGCACCTGCCAACAGACCCTCTCCAGTTACTGCAACTGCTAACTGACCCTCCTCATTTACTGCACCTGCTAACCAACCCTCCTCATTTACTGTAAGTGCTAACCGTCCCTCCTCATTTAATGCACCTGCTATTCCACCCTTCTCACTTACTACAACTGCTAACAGACCCTCCTCACTTACTGCACCTGCTAACCGACCCTCCTCACTTACTGTACCTGCTAACCGACCCTCCTCACTTACTGCACCTGCTAACCGACCCTCCTCACTTACTGTAAGTGCCAACAGACCCTCCTCATTTACTGCACCTGCTAACCGACTCTCCTCATTTACTGAACCTGCTAACCGACCCTCCTCATTTACTGCACCTGCTAACCAACCCTCCTCATTTACTGTAAGTGCTAACCGACCCACCTTATTTACTGCACCTGCTAACCGACCCTCCTCATTTACTGCACCTGCTAACCGAGCCTCCTCACTTGCTGCAACTGCTAACCGACCCTCATTTACTGCACCTGCTATCCCACCCTCCTCACCTACTGCAACTGCTACCCAACTCTCCTCAATTACTGTACCTGCTAACCGACCCTCCTCACTTACTGCACCTGCCAACAGACCCTCCTCAGTTACTGCAACTGTTACCTGACCCTGCTCATTTACTGCACCTGCTAACCAACCCTCTTCACTTACTGCACCTGCTAACCAACCCTCTTCACTTACTGCACCTGCCAACAGACCCTCTCCAGTTACTGCAACTGCTAACTGACCCTCCTCATTTACTGCACCTGCTAACCGACCCTCCTCACTTACTGTAAGTGCTAACCGACCCTCCTCATTTAATGCACCTGCTATTCCACCCTTCTCACTTACTACAACTGCTAACAGACCCTCCTCACTTACTGCACCTGCTAACCGACCCTCCTCACTTACTGCACTTGAAAACCTACCTTTTTTTACTGCACCTGCTATCCCACTCACCTCACTTACTGCACCAACTACCCTCCCATTCAAGCTTCCTGCACCCACCAACCTACCCTCCTTACTGCAGCTGCATAAATACTCTCTTTATTTACTGCACCCACTATCCTATCCTTCTTTGTTCATTGACCTGCTGGCTTACATTTCTCATTTACTTCACCCACTAACCTACTGCCCACTCTTACTACACCCCCTAACTGACTCTCCTTTCTTACTAAACCAGCTATCCTACCCTCCTCACTTACTGCGCCCCCTATCCTACAAAGGATGCAGTGCACAGATCTCGGCCTCCTGCACCCAAGGCTCCCGTATCACCTCAGAAGCCCACCTTGTGACCTTACCATGGGGTTGTAGTCTGCCACCAGCCTCAGATCATTGATGGAGAGGAACCGGTACATTTTGGCTGTGTTGATGCCTTCGTTTTCTTTCACCACCAAGTCATCCCTCCATTCGTCAGCCTGGAAATCATAACATATTAAAAAAGCTTCAGGATTACTCAGCAGAAGAATTTTCAGAAGTTTATATCAGAGCTGGATGATCTTAAATTAATGAATTTTATTTCAGCAATTCTTTATGGAAACCCGTAATATTTTCATAGCCAGCAATATAACACTGGGGGGGGGGGGGCAGCCAACATCCTTTGGTGCTTTATTCTACCTTCCTAACATGGCCGTCTTCTCAATGTACCTTGGCAAAAAAAAAAAAAATATATATATATATATATATATATATATATATATATATATAGGGTGTACATGCTCACTACCCTTCCTCCACCAAAAATTATATCCCCAACATTTTAATTGGTAGGCAGCTTGGAGAGATGGGCCAGCACTGTGAATATAAGATAAGACACCCAAGAGCGGTTTTGTGTGCATTTTTACTTTCAATTTACAATAAACTGAAAATACCAGTAAAATTTACCACAAAGAGAAAAAATTTTAAAAAAATACTGCCTTTTCACATTTTTTTAAAGTTGCTATGTGGACCCCTTTCTTTCACATTGTTTAAAAAATTAAAATAACAAAATACACCAAAAACAACAAAAAACAAAAACAAAAAACAAACAAGGACAGGGCAAAAAAAATAAATAAATAAAATACATTTTTTAAAAATCTTTTGTCTTTCTCTTTGATTTCTCTTTTTTTTTTTTTTTTGCTTATGTTGTAATTTAGAGATTTTTGGACAGTAATATAAAAGCAGGGTCAAAATATTCTGCATGTTAAATCAACATCAAATACTAGTAAAATATACCACAAAGAAAATAAAAAACTTGTACTTTCTATCCTTTGTATTCACATTTTATTTCAAGTTGGACTGTGCTGTAAGCATTGAAATAAAAAACAAAAAAACAAAAACATCACACCTACAGGGTACCGTCTACATTTTTTTTTCAAGGTGCTATTTTCACACTTTTTGTGTTGAATTCCCCCCAAAAACTAATTTCCTGCTCCTTTGATTGGCTGATTGTTTTTTTATAGCTGTGTTTCTCTTTTTACTATCCTAAGTCTGCTTATATGATTTTTTTCAACATAGGAATGTCCTGCCTTGATGATCATTGTTGGGGTACTTACCTTGCGGAAGATGGTGACCGTGTTGCTCTTTATCTTGTAGTGCTTTAAGACCTCCGGGTTGGTGCTCGTGCCGTAATCCCATTCTGGGTGATTTTTCACCAGAGTCTCAAAGTATTCTATTTCTGGTTCCTCCAAGTCCTGCGAGCAATATGTACAAGATAAAAAAACACCTGAAATCTTTGCTGTATCAGAGACTATCCCCAAGGTTTTCTAAAGTTGTTCCCATAAAAAATTTATATGTTAAAAAAAAAAAAGAAAGAATATATATATTTATATTTTATATATCTTTTTGAATCAGGCAAATTTGAAATGTTGTATATAAATATTATGTAGTTCTAACTTCAACCAGTAGATGGAGCTCCACTCTATTTTTCTCATATTCAGCCATTTCAGCTTTTAGCTGTGCTGACAGAAGCTGAGCCATAATATCAGTGAATCCCCCATTATCAGATTTCTCAGCTTGGGGATTTAGACATTAATGGCTGTGTGTTGAGTTATTTTGAGGGGACAGCAAATTTACACTGTTATACAAGCTGTGCTTAATATTCACTCTGTGGGTCCTCCCCGGTGTCCAGCACACGACCATAAGTAAAGACAATTCCTTAATTCTCCTTGGCTCACACTCCAATTATCAGTCCAGGGGTATTTGGTTGTCTTTGCGTTTTATTGTAAAATGGGGCATAGGAGAAGGAAATAGTGGGATACTCCAACTTTAACTATTCACAGTGATTGAGGACTCTTATCTTCTCTGCTTTACTATAGATTTGGAACAGCCAGGCTGTTGATTCATCCTGCCACTTTGGATGAATGTGGATTAAGCCTCTTATCCTTTAGAGGACCTGATGAACAATTAGTTATCTTCAGGACACTCTCCCTAGTATCCTCTCTCTCTCTTCGGCTGACACCCATCCACTGACTGTCCTACTAGCAGGGGTGGCCCCCCTCAGGTCAGGCCCCTTGACACGAGTCCCTCTACTCACAATACTGTAGTCCCAGGGTCTCTAATGTCTCCCCTCTCAGTCACCTCCCCTGGACCTCTGGGTTCAGCTCCTCTCCACCACTCCTCAGGCCCTTTAGGATGACTTCCTGCGACCATATGGCACCTCTACAGAGGAGGAGGCAGCCGCCCCCCTCCCTCCGGGACTCCGCTCTCTAGCCAAAGACCTCACAGAACATGTGCTCCTGGCTTTTATATAGTATCTCAGAATGCACTGAAGCGATCTGCCCTCTGCAAATCACCAGGACCGTATCAAAAGCCCATGCACTTATTTGTCAGGTTTCCTCCCATTGTCCAACATGCCTACCTATTGGACCAGTGTGAAACACTCTCTAGACTGAATGAATCGCATACTGAGCACAATGAGCAGACCTCACTAACCGATCCTGCTCTCTGATAGGCAGAAAGCAATATAGATTTACCTGCAGCCCCTCTGGCGAGCAGACTACCTAGGAGGCACCTACCTAGGAGGGTGCTACACTCACCCCCCGCCAAACCGAGCCATGTCCTCACTAGCACCTACCTAGGAGGGTGATACAAATAAATAAATACAACTGACCCCAACCTGTGAAGTTTCCCCTAAAACACATACATTATTATTGGACAGAAAAATGGTACATTACCGTAAAAAAGCCGATCACGGCAATGTCAGTGGAATCAATGAACGCTTTGGCTGAAGGTACATCAGATAACACTATAGCTTTTTTTTCAGGAACTGCAAGAGAGAAATATTTTAATGGCTGTTAATGTAAAATGATGAAATTTTTACTATATCTATCTATCTATCTATCTATCTATCTATCTATCTATCTATCTATCTATCTATCTATCTTTTTTTCTTATCTTATCTATCTATCTTATCTATCTATCCCCTCTGCCAAATGGACCACTTGCAGATGCAGATTTGCAGTGCCTTAGTTCTGGCTGCAATTTTAGGGTAACGGGCCACAGGAGGGTAATCATATGGCCCCTTAGCAGGCGCCCCAATAAAATGGACTCAATCTAAGAAATATCTTTCATTATTTTTCATTGCTACATGCAGCAAACTTCTAACAGACTCACCCGGGACAGAGTCTTTTGGAGAGGACTAAGAGCAAGCTTCTTACCCACTGACTATGTGCCCCGGCATTTAAGGGGACACGACTCTTTGGAAGCTGTATGCCTGGGGATCCGTGAAGTGGTCTTGTTTCTGATTCAATGTCTCCCCAAAACACACAGACCCTGGGAACTGGAGGTTCCATACCCACATTTGGGGCCTCTATGCCTGAAACAGGCAATCCATAGATGTTAATGTAATCCTCTCAGACCACTGGGGTCTCCTGCCATAATGGGTTTATTGTACTTAGGTCTCCTGCTATAGTCTGTTTATTAGGATGTTATGTGTCTTTGTCCCATTGTATCATTTTCCCATTATGTGCTTTCCCGGTGTGTATTCCCATTGTCCTATTGTTTTTGTCTGTCTGCTAGAATTGTCCCCTCCACCTAGGCTGGTTTAAGTGACTAGTTAATTAGCTCAAGTTAATTATATCACTGTCAGCTATTAGTTGCTAGAGGTGGATTAGCATAGTTTATTTTGGATGTTTCTTACTTATGATAATTATGTTTCTTTATACAAATTCCTTTGCATACGATAATGTAATCAGGCTCACCTGACCTGATTGTATGTTATATAACTTCTGTGTGAGTCTTCAATAAACAGTTCCAGTTCTCATCTAAGCTATTGTCAGCTAGTCTTGTATGGTGCAGCTATAATATCTGGCATCTATGTCCAGACTGGTGGAAGCGGTATACTGACGGAAGCAACTGGATGGTTTCCTTGACAATACTCATAATGTGTCCAAGTAGTAGTGCTCTCCCTGCTACAGCCATAATCCCCACACCATTGTGGGTAATCAATATTCCTGTAAAAGTGACCCCCCCCCCCCCACTGCTGCCCGCTACCATTCCCGGGCTCTCCTGTTCAACTGGGAAGCACAGAAACATAGTAAGTGGTCAGACATTTTGCCAATGGAGGAGATGGGGGATGGTTTCCTGACCTCCTCTGTGTCAAATGAACCCGGAAGTGTTGAGGATATTGTCACTTCCAGTTTCAGAGCTGTCCTTTCTTGGCCAGTACGGCAGCTTATCAAGCATGATCTGTGCTTGATTAGCTGTCTTGGAGAGCAGGGGAAGCATCAGGGGTCTAATATAGACTTTTGATGTCCCCATAAAGAGTGCCTGTCACTGCCTTTCCCCCCTTGTGGCATCAATAAGATGTAATTAAAAAAAAAAAGGGTAACAAAAAGAAAAAAAAAAGCACCCTGTCCCCCCATCCTTACACACAAAGGCAAATGTGCACATAGGTCACGCACGCATGTGTAAACAATGATTGCACCACACGTGAGATATTGCTGTAAACGTCAGAGTGAGAGCAATAATTCTAGAATAACCTGTAAAAGTTAGGTTCACTTCTATGCGGTTGCGGTTGATACGGTTTTCAGACGTGTTTTAATGGGGTTTGGTGTTTTTACATGCATTTTGCATTATTTTTTTCTTTAACAAATTGTGAATAGCTGGTTGTTGGGGGTTGGGTCCTTAAAAATCGATGAGTCATGAATGTGAAAACAAGCATGGAAGACAATAAAAATATTGGCAAAAAAACGGCGTGGGGTCCTCCCCCAATCCCCCCAAATCCATGTCAATCCATGAGAGGAACCACCCGTCAACCTTTTTTTTTTTAATGGTGTGGCCCCCCCCCCCCAAAAAATTCATACCGGCCCCTTATCTGAGCATGCAGCCCTGCAGGTCATGAAAGGGAGGGGAAGAGCGAGCGCCTGAACCATACCAGACTACATGCCCTGAATATTAGGGGCAGTGTTGGGGGTAACTAGTTACAAAGTAATTGATTACAGTAACTACATTACTTTTTTTGGTAACAAAGTAAAGTAACTAATTACAATACTAATATTGGTAACTACACTACTTTACTAGGCTATAGGAGGTAACTACACTACTTTACTAGGCTATAGGAGGTAACTACACTACTTTACTAGACTATAGGAGGTAACTACACTACTTTACTAGGCTATAGGAGGTAACTACACTACTTTACTAGGCTATAGGAGGTAACTACACTACTTTACTAGGCTATAGGAGGTAACTACACTACTTTACTAGACTATAGGAGGTAACTACACTACTTTACTAGACTATAGGAGGTATCTACACTACTTTACTAGACTATAGGAGGTAACTACACTACTTTACTAGGCTATAGGAGGTAACTACACTACTTTACTAGACTATAGGAGGTAACTACACTACTTTACTAGACTATAGGAGGTAACTACACTACTTTACTAGACTATAGGAGGTAACTACACTACTTTACTAGACTATAGGAGGTAACTACACTACTTTACTAGGCTATAGGAGGTAACTACACTACTTTACTAGGCTATAGGAGGTAACTACATTACTTTACTAGGCTATAGGAGGTAACTACACTACTTTACTAGACTATAGGAGGTAACTACACTACTTTACTAGGCTATAGGAGGTAACTACACTACTTTACTAGGCTATAGGAGGTAACTACACTACTTTACTAGGCTATAGGAGGTAACTACACTACTTTACTAGACTATAGGAGGTAACTACACTACTTTACTAGGCTATAGGAGGTAACTACACTACTTTACTAGGCTATAGGAGGTAACTACACTACTTTACTAGACTATAGGAGGTAACTACACTACTTTACTAGGCTATAGGAGGTATCTACACTACTTTACTAGGCTATAGGAGGTAACTACACTACTTTACTAGGCTATAGGAGGTATCTACACTACTTTACTAGGCTATAGGGGGTAACTACACCACTTTACTAGGCTATAGGAGGTAACTACACTACTTTACTAGACTATAGGAGGTAACTACACTACTTTACTAGGCTATAGGAGGTATCTACACTACTTTACTAGGCTATAGGAGGTATCTACACTACTTTACTAGGCTATAGGAGGTATCTACACTACTTTACTAGGCTATAGGAGGTAACTACACTACTTTACTAGGCTATAGGAGGTATCTACACTACTTTACTAGACTATAGGAGGTAACTACACTACTTTACTAGGCTATAGGAGGTAACTACACTACTTTACTAAGCTATAGGAGGTAACTACACTACTTTACTAGACTATAGGAAGGCGCTTTCTTGCGTTACCCAAGCCGTGCGATACAATCGTTATTTGGAAGAATAGAGAGGGATGAAGTTTATGACTTTTTGTTGCACTTTATGTTTTATTCTGTTTTTTCAGGTTTTGTTCTCATGTTTCCCAAAGCCTGTGATTATACAATAAACTCTATGCAGAAAGAGTGTCATGTATCTTCTTCTACACGGGCAATTAAGAAAGAGGAAAGTAAAGTAATAAGCAGTGAAGTTACTTTTCAAATGCAGTAACTAGTAAAGTAATCTCGTTACAATTTACAGAAGTAACTAGTTACATTTTTTGAGTAACTACCCCAACACTGATTAGGGGGTGCTCCGTTGTTGATGGGGACATGGGGACAAAGGCCTCTTCCCCACAACCCGGGGGCTTATTCAGAATCTAGAAACCCCCGTTTAACAAGGGGGCCCCCCAGATTTCGTTCTCCCCCTATGTGAAGGAGTATGGGGTACATACATAGTACTTCTAACCATTCACCAAAAAAGTGAATAAAGACACAACATGAATTTTTGAGAAGTCTTTTATTAAAAAATAAAAAAAACAATGCCCCCCGATGTAGATCCATCATCAGTCATGACGCCCGCTGCACCACCAGACCCAAAAAAGAAAAAAAAAAAAGCTCTGCTCACGTTGAAGGCTCTTGCTGTCTGCCTACTCCGCCGTCTAACAGTTCTTAAATAGCTAAGGGGCGGGGCCACCTGGCATCATCACCTGATGGCACTGCCCCCCTGTGACGTCATCGACAGATGCATGCTGGCCCACCGATGTCACAGCCTCTGCCCAGAGCTTTTTATTTTTTCAGGCCCGTCGGGCATTGTGAATAATGATATATCTACACCGGGGGGTAATAAATAAAATAATAATATAATAATAAAATAATTCTCAAAAAAACTTTGTAGGGCAATTTCATCCAGGAAAACTTCAAGGTAACATAGTCCAAAGCAGAGACACCAGAGGGTTACTACTTTGGACTATGTTACTTTGAAGTTTTTTTGGATGAAATTGCCCTACGTTGTCCATATTGCCCTGTTTTTTTTTTTGTTTCTTTTTCAACAGGAAAAGGCAAGAAGAAGAGTGCAGAAATCCATTAATCGACTGAGTCTCAATTGGTCTGGTATTAATTACTCGGCACTGGATACCCCTGATTTCCTTCAGAAGCACACCCCAAGATGACCACTGCCTTGCTAAAGAAGTTGAGGGTAAAGGTGATGGACTGGCCAAGCATGTCTCCAGACCGAAACCCTATTGAGCATCTGTGGGGATCCTCAAACAGAAGGTGGAGGAGGGGAAGGTCTCTAACATCCACCAGCTCTGTGATGTCATCATGGAGGAGGGGAAGAGGACTCCGGTGACAACCTGTGAAGCTCTGGTGAACTCCATGCCCAAGAGGGTTAAGGCAGTGCAGGAAAATAATGGCGGCCAATTTGGAGATTGTCACTTAGGGGTGTACTCACTTTGTTGCCAGCGGTTTAGACATTAATGGCTGTGTGTTGAGTTATTTTGAGGGGACAGCAAATTTCCAGTGAGATAGAATAAAATATTTTAAAAAATGTGAGGGGTGTACTCACTTTTGTAAAATACTGTATATATATATATATATATATATATATATTGTTTTTTTTTTATATAAATTTTAATCTTTGTGGTTTTACCACCAGCTAGTCAGCCATAGCAGCGCACAGTGCCTCTAAATAACTCCATAATAAAAAAGAGGGTGAAGGCTTCAAGAACATTCTAGAAACATTTTTCACATTTTATTT
Organism: Pelophylax lessonae; assembly: GCF_965119305.1. Taxonomy (NCBI): domain Eukaryota; kingdom Metazoa; phylum Chordata; class Amphibia; order Anura; family Ranidae; genus Pelophylax; species Pelophylax lessonae. The sequence continues at coordinate 5,260,575 of NC_138775.1, forward strand.
TTAATTCCCAAACACTAAAAATGATGAAACAATTTCATATATTTGGTGATATAATGATGGATAAGGGAAGGAAACCCTGACACTGAACATTGAATGTTCCCGGCGTGGACCTTCCCTGGGTCTGGAGGCCTTCAGTCAGACGGAAAGTTTTACAGAAGATAAAATCCGACCAGAAGGAAACTTTGTTACTATTCCAGCCGCGGTCCTCCGCGGGAAAACGGCCAGCTGGGTCCTTGGAGACATTTCCTGGCAAACTCCGGAAAATATTCGCTTGTTACTATTACAAATTCTACTTAACGAGGCACCGGGGGAGGGGGGAGCCGCCGTCTGCTCCCCCTGGACACCATTTTTCCATTTTGTTTTAATGAGGAACGATTATAATAATTTCTTTTCATCTCCTGGGACCTCAGATCTGTCTCCCTGCACCTGACACCCTCCGCCTGATGTTTTGTAATGTAAAGTGAGACAGATGTTGTTTTACAGAGATAGCAAACCTGCAGGCGGCCGGATACAGGTGAAGGATATCAGCGATTCCCTGGAATGTGAATACTTTTACAGTGGGAAATAAAGTGGACTGGACTGCTACACTTCAACGAAAAGCTGGTTTATGTGAAAGATGCATCAGTATGAGGGGTTCCCGGTCTGTATACCTGCTGTGCCCATTATGAGGGGTTCCCACCATCCCTGTGCTGAGTTCCCGGTCTGTATACCTGCTGTGCCCATTATGAGGGGTTCCCACCATCCCTGTGCTGAGTTCCCGAGTCTGTACACCTGCTGTGCCCATTAGGAGGGGTTCCCACCATCCCTGTGCTGAGTTCCTGGGTCTGTACACCTGCTGTTCCCATTATAAGGGGCAGTGCCGGGACAAGGTCATCCAGCGCCCAGTGCAAAGATGCCAAACTGCGCCCCACCTTCCCTTAGGGTTAGGGTCAAGGCATCCCCATCCCTGCAATAAACCATTGCGCCCAGGGCAGCCCTACCTCCTACCCACCCCATTGTCCTGGCCCTGATAAGGGGTTCAAACCATCCCTGTGCTGAGTTCCCAGGTTTGTACACCTGCTGTGCCCATTATGAGGGGTTCCCACCATCCCTGTGCTGAGTTCCCGGGTTTGTACACCTGCTGTGCCCATTATGAGGGGTTCCCACCATCCCTGTGCTGAGTTCCTGGGTTTGTACACCCACTGTACCCATTATGAGGGGTTCCCACCATCCCTGTGCTGAGTTCCTGGGTTTGTACACCTGCTGTGCCCATTATGAGGGGTTCCCATCATCCGTGTGCTGTGTTCCCAGGCCTGTACACCTGCTATGCCCATTATTAGGGGTTCCCACCATCCCTGTGCTGAGTTCCCAGGCATTTACACCTGCTATGTCCATTATTAGGGGTTCCCACCTTCCCTGTGCTGAGTCCCTGGGTCTGTACACCTGCTGTGCCCATTATGAGGGGTTCCCACCATCCCTGTGATGAATTTCCACATCTGCACACCTTTGGTGTACTTTGGGGTCCTCAACTTTAACCATCAATAGATTTGTCTAGAAAAACCACCTCAGTCTCACAATTCTTCTTCATCTCTTTAATTTGTTTCAAGGCCGTGAATAAGGAACCCATCATTGACTGAGAGCATTGAAGGGGAGAGCCTTCAGATGGATGGAGGTTTGGACAGTTCTTAGAGACCACATGGCATCATCACCTTTTACACTCAGATCTGTTTTTTCACATTTATACAAAAATAAGAACACCCAATATCATTATCATATATCATGTACCTTCAATGGAAGTGCTGTTCCCATCCTCTGTACATAGTGAAGTCTTCAATAAATTGAGAAGAAGTAAGGCGGATAAGGTAGAGAACGTTATTCTTCTGTCCATTGTGTCTGGTGGTGGCCGGTCGTTGCTCGATGTCTTCAGAAGTGACTCATTGTACAGAGAAGTGGTGACGATGCCGAAGACCTTAAAGCTCTGAGAACACAACACCTGTTCTCACATTCTACTCTTCGAGATAACAGGCCAAAGGTAATTGGTGGAGACCATGCTGATTTCATACATGGCTTTCACTGAGTACAGCCGGGTCATTTGGGAGGAATTATCTGAGAACTTTAGAGTTGGTCAAAAAAGTTCCTACAACTTCCAATTCTATTCAAAGGGCCATACATGTGTCATTTGATAGTTTCTCAGTGGCGTACCTAGAGCATTTGGCACCCAGGGCAGATCCTATATCTGGCAATCCCCCCCCCCCCCCCAACTTTAAAATGTAAAAACACCCACAAAAATTCTAATGTTTTCAAGCATATTTATTGCACACATTTCACAGCCCCCCCCCCCCCATCCCTATTACAGTGCTCCTTGCAGTCTCTCTAATCACAGTTCCCCCTTTTGCACTCTCTGCCTCCCGTGCACAGTCCTACCTTTGGCATAAACAGTTAGCTATTATTAGCAATATGTTTAAGTTTGAGTAAGAGATTGGAGACATGCTAAAGGAGATGCTCAGAGGCTGCGGACATCATACAAGAGATGCTCAGAGGCTGCGGACATCATACAAGAGATGCTCAGAGGCTGCGGACATCATACAAGAGATGGTCAGAGACTGAGGACATCATACAAGAGATGGTCAGAGACTGAGGACATCATACAAGAGATGGTCAGAGACTGAGGACATCATACAAGAGATGGTCAGAGACTGAGGACATGATACAGGGAAAGGTCAGAGACTGCAGATATGATACAGGGAAAGGTCAGAGACTGCAGATATGATACAGGGAAAGGTCAGAGACTACAGACATGATACAGGGAAAGGTCAGAGACTACAGACATGATACAGGAGATGGTCAGAGACTGAGGACATGATACAAGAGATGATCAGAGACTGCTGACGTGATACAGTAGATGGTCAGACACTGTAGACGTGAAACAAGAGATGGTCAGAGACTGAGGACATGATACAAGAGATGGTCAGAGACTGAGGACATGATACAAGAAATGATCAGAGACTGAGGACATGATACAAGAGATGATCAGAGACTGAGAACATGATACAAGAGATGATCAGAGACTGAGGACATGATACAAGAGATGGTCAGAGACTGAGGACATGATACAAGAGATGGTCAGAGACTGAGGAGGAGATGATACAAGAGATGGTCAGACATTGGTTAGAGACTGCAGATATGATGCAAGAGAAGGTCAGAGACTGAGACATGATAGAAGAGCACAGGGGAAGCAGAGAGCCCTGGAGGAGCTGAAGGGCATGGGGGGGGGGGGGGACTGGAGAGAGCACGGGGGAAATGAGTATGGGGGGTTAAGAGCACTGAGGGGGGGAGGGTTAAGAGCAGTGGGGGGTGAGTTAAAGAGCACTGGGGGGTGGCTGGAGAGCACTGGGGGACCAGCAAAAGAAGTTGTATAGGAGGGGGAATGGGGCAGCTGCATCTAGATGAATTGATCTTTCCACATTCCTTCTGCAGCTGCTGAATGCCTGCAGGAGGGAGAGGAGGAGATTCAGGCATTCAGCGGCAGCAGAAGGAATAGGGAAAGATCAATTCCTCTATATGCTGTCACTCCACCACTCATTCTCCTATCCAGATAAGAAAAAACAAGGGCGCCAGGTCAAAAGTGGAAATTTGTAAAACAGCATTTATTCATGAACACTTACATAAAAGCAGGTCAACGTCAGCATGCAGACAATCAAAAGAATATCCCCAAGCGTGATGGACTGGAGGGTGATGTGGGAGCCGGTGAGCCAGCACCGAATGTGCCGCTGTGTACCAGGGGCTGAGGTGAGATGATGCAGGGCAGGGTCCGAACGCACCTACCCAGAGGCATCAGCGGCGTGATGCCGGAAGCAGGCAATGACGTCACTGAGCACTGTCGGTTCCTCCACTGAACCCGGCAGAGGACAAAAACAAGCAGTGGAGAGGGCGGGCCGCAACGTCGTTTCAGAGGATCCACCTCCTTCATCAGGCCTTAATCATTGCCGACTTCCGGCGTCGGGCTGCTGATGCCTCGGGGTAGGTGCCTGGGCAGTAAGGGGGTATATGTGCCCAGTAAGCAAGTGGGTAAAGGGGGAAATGGCAAAGTCCTCCTCCAGACCTGGACTCTGAAACAGCGTCCTTCAGCAGATATCCCATTTTTAGCTGTACTGCTTAGACCCTTAGCGCAGCAAAAGCTGAGGCCCAAATGGTGGTTTCTTAGTGATCCTTCTCCTAGGGGCAGCAGCCCCAGGAGTGCTGGAACCAGGGCTGGATTTATAAGGGGGGATATAGGGGCAATTGCCCAGTGTCCCTTGAAAGAAAGGGCCCCCCTCTATCATAAAATAATATAAAATGTACAATAAAAAAAACAATACTTTCTTTTATTAAAAGCATCTTAAGAAGTAATATTTTGCCAGCCATCTGTAAAACTGTGGATTGGTATATTGTATCCTTTTTCAAAAATGAATTTTGGCTGCTCAAGCAAACCACACATAGAGCACTATGACTGCGCGTGTGGGCATGTGTGACCTCAGAATGACGCTGTGCCATGCATTTTAAAAATGTGTGACTGTCATTGAAAATGTCCACCAACTCTGTGTATAAGCGGCCCTCCAAACCTGAAGTGCCACGGGCCCCCCCAGGATCTAAATCTGGCTCTGGTTGGAACCCTCCCTGACAAGGAAAGAAGTGTTCTCAGGGCTCCTGCGCATTTATCACCACCTCATCCACCTTCTGGATGTCCTCATCTAGGAATTGGCCAGGGCATGATAAATATTCAACTGATCATTTGAATCTCCCTCCCTATACTCTGGAAGCTTCTTCTTTCAGAGGAAGGGTGAAGCAACCAAACGCTCAGCCTAAGAATCCTGAGCATACCAAATCAAATCAATCGATCAATCATCGACCTGGAGCCAAAAACTAAATTTGCCTATCAGCCTAACTAGGAGGGTGCTGCAGAACACTTTGTCTTCATGTGATCCAGATGAAACTTGGAGTGGTGCCATAAGCTGAGGCAGAGATCACCCCGCTGAAGGGAGTTGGCATCTGTAACACACCTGCGTTTTATGTATGATGTGGATTTTCAGCTGCAGAAATATTCCACTTCAGTAGTCATGTAGAGAAACGCTGAGACACCAATCCCAACTCCCAATGACTCTCATCATGTGTGGATGATCTCAATTCAGCAAGTAAATACACACACTCAATAAGATGTTTCCTAGAGTGACTTATGTATATAGTAACACAGTGATGATAGGCTGAAGAGATAGGTTGGGTAGAGATGGTAGATGACAGACACTTGAAAGGAAATGTTCTTGAAAGTAAGATAGTAGCAGATGGGATGCAGATAGGTTTAGCAATCATGTATGGTAGCAGATGACAGAGTAGCAGGTGGACATACAGGAGAGATCAACCCAGTGCAAGAACAGGTGGTAGTAGGCTCAAGAGCTAGCAATCTTAGATAATGCAGATGTAGTAATAGTCCTTAGTATACAGAGCTAGATAGTGTAAGCTTTAGTATGAAGGTTATAGAGGTTTCCCCTGTGGGGTACTTATCACTAATAGCAATGTAGCAGAGGAGAGGTTCGGCAAGAGCGGATGATCCGGTAGCGGGATACAGGGATCAGCGCAGCGTGGTTCCGACAGCGAGGTATGCTTGCAAGCACGAGAGCTTCAAGACAGGTTAGCATCAAGGCACAAAGCAGTTTGAACGAACACATGTGAGTGAGAGCCGGCGATCTAAATAGGCATCCAGTCCGGCGCTCAGTGATGACAGCATCAGTCTTAAAGGTGTATGCGCACCTTACCAAAAGAGAATGGTGGGGCGCATACACTTATGAAAGAGTAATTAGGGTACCCAAAGGTACCAGAACATTACAGCATCAGTGCACTATTCAGAGGTGTAAGATCATTATCAAAGAAAAGAAAAGGCGCCACTCACCAACCCAGCGCATTGGTATGTAAATGAATGTGGCCTCAGCCAGCGCGGCTCCAGTCATACCCCTCTGACAGGTTTCACTCCCCCCCTCACTGGGGCTTAGTCACAGGAGACCGCTCACCGAAACCAAGGCACGTTGGTTTCGAGTGGGGCAAAACGTCAGGGGGCGTGGCTGGAGGGGCGCTGACTGAGGCCACATGCATCCACATACTAATGCACTGGCTTTTATTCTCTTTGACTTTGTCTTCATGTGTTTTAGCTTGTTTCGGAGCCAACATTGATCCAACACAAACCTCAACACACACAAAGTTGTATGATCTTAACCTCTTCACATCTATGCGGCCTTTCAGGGGGTGGGTCTGAACGCCGAGGGGCCGCATACATGCGTACCAGAATGTAAACAAACTGTGCCGAGAGCGCACGCCCGGCACAGTTACTGGCGACTGATAGAAAGCTCCTGATCTCTACTTGCAATCATGTGATCACTGTGACAGCCAATCACGCCGATCACATGATCATAAACCCTGCCTCCCAGCATCAGAAACCTCTTAAAGGGCTGGGGGGCGCCGGCGTTAGGGGTTAATAGACAAGAACTTCCAGGCTGACAGCGGTCTGGTTTCCATTAAAAAAGGGAACAAAGAGGCAATTACTAAATAGATTTTTATTATTGCATTAGATCTTAGCACAAACGTTACAATTTACAGCAAGGATTTTCATGGAAATCTCCAGAGACCATTCATCAGTGGGGGGGGGGGGGGTCAGGCTGAAATATACATTTTTCAAAGCTACAAATTCATATTTTTAGGAAGCACATCTAAAAGATGTCCTTGAATTTGTAAACTAGTTCTTCTGGTTGCCCTCTCCTTTTTGCAAATACAATAAATACAAAAAGATATTAGTCTGGGGTTTTGAATGAGCTGTATGGAGAATTACTGCCAACATTTTTGTGGTGGTAAGAAAACACTGAAACATAAACATGCCCACATCTAAAATATACCACACTATCGGCACTTTTCCACTGCAAGTACCGGCTCAGCTGTACTCGGCCCTGCTTGGCCCGGTTTGCTTTTCCACTGCTGGTACCGCATGGTACGGTGTTGGAACGGTTCGGTACGGTATATGTTTGCTTTTCCACTAAAGTAGCACTAAAGTTAAGTGGGTGGGATAACAACAGGGTGGGTGGGATTCTCTGACCAATCAGTGGCTAGTAGTGACTGCATGCAAAGGATTGTGGGATATGGTACCGGTATGGTACCTGTTGGAACCACAATCGAGGTGGTACTGTTTTTGAGAGCCGTACCATTCGGTTCCATGCAGTGGAAAAGCGCCGCCGTACCGAACCGTTCCTACACCGTACCATGCGGTACCAGCAGCGGAAAAGCACAAAACCGAGCCGAACCGTTCGGTTCCATGCAGTGGAAAGGCGCCATATGGGATATAAGACTTGGACTCCAGTGGCAGCGATGGAACATGGGGCTTGGTAGTTGGGGATCTTGGCTCATCATCACAATGTTGTAGGAAAAAGCATTTTAAACGTTTTAGTTTAATAGTAGACAGGTTTGGTCATTCAGCTCAACTGCCTGATGGCAAATCCTTAGACATTAAAAATCACATTCATATTTCAGACCAATAGATTTATATTTATTTGTTCCATCAGAACTTATTTCTTCCTGGTTGGTCAGTGACTGTAAATATATATCAACTAAAACTACCAGATTCTTTTGATTCGATTCATTTGGGATCACCTATAGAGCACATTGATCCATTTGGCTCAAAATTGAGCAAGCAGATGGATCAATTTGGTCCACATTTAGCAAGCTTTGTGTGTCTCTGAGCTGGAAGGTAATTAGGCACGTTGGGTGATACAATACAACAAGGGGGGGGGGGGGGGGGGTTCCAGACAGAAGCTGTGGGAATAACGCACACTGCGGACACTTGTGGTCAATGTGGGATTTTAGGAGGCATCATCCCACTCTTTGCGGATGGACAGATTCCACTCCCAAGTTAGGTGGTTGTGATTGTCATCATCAGTGAAGAAGGACTTGTTGTGGTACGTTCCTCGCGATAACATTCCTTTGGGGGCTTCTTCTAAGGGTGTCAGAAACTCATACTCTTCCACTCGGGGTCCGTAGCTTCCCACCATAAATGTGGCTTTGGCAACTGTAAGGAATAACCAGAGAAAAGAATTGTCTGGACACAGTCACAGAAATTGCAAATAAAATGAAGGACGAAGGCAAAACTTAAGCACAAAGGCATTTGGTTTCAGGGACCACTGCAAGCTCTGCAGTTTCTAGATTAGTTCCTCACTTAACGCTAAAAAAATGTCTTTAGATCCCAAATGGCCAAGTGCAATAAATAGGGAACTAATCTAGAAACTGCAGAGCTTGCAGTCGTTTCAGGAACCAAATGCCTTGGTCTTTTATTCCTAAGCACGCCCATAGATAGACCTCCTGAGAATGGAGGACTAGGAAACCTCTACCTGTCCTCAAACACATTGGAACCTGCCTATGGGTGTTGTGTTATACATATGTTGCTTGTATATGATGGATTGTTGCAGCATATACATGTTCAGTTACTTCCTCCAAACCTCTTCCTTCCCTATCACACAGCTGGAAAATGTTGAAGTCTTATAATTAGTTCTTCATGTGGTCAGAAGTTCTGGTTATTGCTTGCTTGCTAGAGTAGCTCAAAATTGTCCAATCCTTCGCCTACTGGAACATCAGACCAAGGGTAGTATTGGGTGGTTTGTGGCTATGTTAAGGCTAAATAATGTATTAAGAGTAGATGATTGCTTTTTTTCACAGAGAGTAGGTGCAGAAAGTCACTCCTTGTCTCCGCCCCTACCCACCTCTGAGCACCGTTTCTTGGTTCCACCCATTACCCACCTCCCAAGACCACCCCTTTTAGATAATACAGTAACATTTGTGGCACTAACTAATTTGTATTGAGTTTGTTAATGATAACAAGAAAAGCAGTAGAACAGATCCCCTGCAGCTAGCAACAATGGACCACTCACAACAAAACACCCCCCTCCCTAGCAGCAACAACAGATCTCCTCGCAGCCAGCCTCAGCAGACCCTCTGGAAGAATAGATCCCCCCCAGCAACAATGGACCACCTACAAGAAAATACCCCCCCTTCCTCAGCAACAATAGACCCCTGGAAGCAACAACAGATCTTTCATCAGCCAGCAACAATAGACCTCTTCCTCAACAGTAGATCCCTCCCAGAAACAACTGACCCCCCCCCAGCAACATGAGACTCATCCTTAGCAACAATAAATCCCCTGCCAGCAACAACAGATCTCCCCAGCAACAGACCCCGCTGCAATAATAGATTCCCTCCAGTGACATTAGATCCCCAGCAACCAGCATCAACAGACCACCTCCACCACACCTCCAGCACACCTAGCCATTACATACATTCAGTCCTGGAGGTGCCGGAACTGCGTTCCCCCGTTTTCCCACTGAAAAAAAAGCCCTGGTTGTGTTACTTTCCACCTCCTGTACTATATACAGTCACACGCAGAGTAGTCATTTCCTTTTCAGTGCTTCGTATACAGCCCACTTTTAATACTCCCTAGCTAATGGGGGGCACACAGGCCCGCAACCATACTTGGAGAAAAGTGGAGTATGGATTTTGTTCTGCTTTCATCTCTTTTTCCATTATATCATCCAGGGGCGTAACTACAGGGGTTGCAGGGGTTGCAATCGCTACCAGGCCCCATGCTCCAGGGGGCCCGGTAGCAAACCAGTGGGTGAACTTCCAGGATCGCAAAGGTCACACTTGCGACCGGACCCTGGCATTGCACTACTGTGGGGAGGCCCCAAGATTGCAGGAAGGGGGCCCACTGCAGAACTTGTGAAAGAATCCTGCTGCGGGACCGTAATAAAAGGCCATGCAACGAGTGTAAAGAGCCCCAGGATTAGTGGGAAGAGCCCTGGGCTTGAAGGTAAGGGCCCCGGCCAGGGGTCTGGGGGGCCCTTCATGGTTTCTTGCATCAGGGCCCTTAAGGTTCTAGTTACGCCTCTGATATCATCCATAGATATGGGGGAGTCTGGGATCACCAACCAGCCAACTTTGTAAAAGTGTTTTATTGTCAAAAACCAGGCAAAACAAAAACGCTTCTCATCAGCATAAGCAAGATAAAAAAGTCCATAGCTACTGGTATACAAAACAAACTATGGCTCACTGCCACCAACACTTGTCCCTTAACAGGGTTTTACAATCCCCGCCTGTTCTAGAGGTCCAGAAAGTTTGCAAGAGCCTACAAGGGTCTCAGGTGTTCAACAGCCTACAGTCCTCTCACCTGAGGACTGCTTCTGTTCCTTTACGTCCTCTCCCACAGGCCGGCCAACCCTTTCAGTCCCCATAATCAGGGTTTAAGGCTCTTTCCAACCCAAAAATCTCTCCAAGCCTCCGAACAACCGGTTCCAGATAAGGACTTAATCTCTTTTAAAACCCCTCACCCTCCATAGGTGAGATACCCTGAGTACTTTAAAGGGAACACAACCCAAAGGGGACACATTCCTCCCATCCAGGATCCATCCCTGGTGTCCTCTACACCCCCTAATAGCCTATAAAAATACATTTTCAATAATATTTTGTTACCCTCCACACCCCCTTCAGACTTTGGTAGCAAAAATAATATGTGCCAGCAGAGATTTACCTTTGACACCGGTCCTGAAGGTGTGCTGCACATACTTTAGTCCTGACACGATCTCTCTGCATACCTGGAAGACACCCAGCATGGTTTATAGTTCTTTATATTACAAAGCATATAGCACAGTGTGTATTGTAAGAACAACTAACCGTAAAGTGGATTTTAACTCGGTACTCTGAACCTTCTTTTAAGACAAACGTCGTCTTCTTGAGTTTCTCCAGGTCCTCTGCAAATGATAATCAGAGATGAAACAGAATCTGTGCCCACTGAAAGAACTCTCAGACACACTTCTATACTAAGAGTGATGTATAAAGCACCACGACTGACAGCAACCAGTAAGAATTATTTTTGAGCAAGATGATTGGGTCCATACAAAGAAAGATTTATCTCATGTCATCTGAGAATGTACAATATTTTCAACCTTGAGGTAGATGGGCTACAACAGCAGAAGACCAGATCAGCCTCCACTCCTGTCAGTCAAGAACAGAAAACTAAGGCTGCAGGGGGTGTGCGGTATCACCAAAACTAAACAGTTAAAGACTAAAAAATAAATAAATAAATAAAAATAAATAAAAGGTAGACCCCCCCACCTTCCCTCAAACGTTTCCATTGAGAATAATAACTATTAGACTATTGCAACTCCTCATTGGCCTTCTGCTACATAGGCTACCCCCTCACTCCTTCAAGAATGCCAGACCACTCAGTGTCCTCCTCCCCTCTCTGCCATCCCTCCACTTAGCGTCCTCCACCCCTCTTTGCCAATCCCTCCACTAAGTGTCCTACACCCCTCTTTGCCAATCTCCCCACTCAGGGTCCTCCACCCTTCTCTGCCAATCCTTCCACTGGTCTCTGTTCAGTGTCCCCCACCGCTCTCTTCCAATCCCTACACTGACCTATAGTCAGTTTTCCCCACCCCTCCCTTCCAATCCCTCCACTCATTGTCCCCCACCCCTCTCTGCCAATCCCTCCACTCATTGTCCTCCACCCCTCTCTACCAATCCCTCCACTCAGTGTCCTCCACCCCTCTCTTCCAATCCCTCCACCCCTCTCTTCCAATCCCTCCACTCACTGTCCTCCACCCCTCTCTGCCAATTCCTCCACTCAGTGTCCTCCACCCCTCTCTGCCAATCTCTCCACTCCCGTGTCCACCACCCCCCACTGCCAAACCCTTGATTGGCGTCTGCTCACCCAATGAATAAAATTCAACAACTTACAAAGCCACCCACAACTGTGTACCACCCACAGCTACATTACCAACCTTGTCTCAAAATATCACCCAAACTGTCCTCCCAAGACTTCCTGCTCTCTATCCCTCTACCATTCTCACCTACAGGACTTCTCCAGAGCCTCTCCTGTCCTCTGGAATTCCCTGCTGTATAAATCCTGAATAATAATAATAATAATAATAATAATGGAGGCTGGTCCAATGAATTCAAATTTCTGCTGAGGGAATGGTCATCGCACCTGGATCCAATAGAACACCTTTGGGATGTGATGGAATGGGTGATTTGCAGTATAAATGTGCAACTGAGAAATCTGCAAAACGTATGAAATATCAACAGAATCCTGGAAGGTTTGAAGATTCCATTGGAAGAAGAATTGAGGGAGGCTCTAATTAGTATCAGTACTCACTGGGTGTAAAGCATTTTTGTGTATTGTTTTTACTAAGTTGAGCTCCTGTAGCCGAGGTCTTTTCACAATCAAGGTTATAAAACAGCAAAGCAATACATTACACCTGCAAAAAAGTTAAAAAAGAAACCCAGGGCTCCACCTGCTGTCTACAAGTGGTAAATATTAAATGTCTAAAATAGAAAAAATGTTTTATCTTTGTCAGAAAAATAAATAAATAAAAATAAATAAAATAATATAAAAAAAAAAAAAAAAATGTATCCCATGAAAGATGTCACTTACGGGTAAGGTCCATGGTGATTGGTGCGGGAGCCGTGTTACAGACCAGCGTGAGCCGGGTCACCTTGACATTTGGAACTGATGGATCTATAAAAGGAAAAAAAAATAGAATTCAATATCAATACACATTTCAATAGTTGTGAATGTATCAATGGAAGAATTGATTTTCCTGCGCAGGTGTTGTACAGCATGGATCAGATCTGTCTGGAAATTGTAGTAAAGCTTTACTTTCCCACATATAGAAATGTATCCTACAATCCAAATACAGCCGGGTTCAAAAGATTTACTTCTAGGAAACATTCTGGACTTTTAATTGAATACAATGTATCCACGGGTGTAATGATACAATGTATCCACGGGTGTAATGATACAATGTATCCACGGGTGTAATGATACAATGTATCCACGGGTGTAATGATACAATGTATCCACGGGTGTAATGATACAATGTTTCCATGGATGTAGAAATACAATGTATCCATGGATTTAGCAATACAATGTATCTATGGATGTAAGGATACAATGTATCTATGGATGGAAGGATACAATGTATCCAGGGATGTAAGGATACAATGTATCCAGGGATGTAAGCATACAATGTATCCATGTTTGTAGCACAGTGATGTAGAGAACACAGTGTAGCATTTTGCAGGAAGAGTTGTGAAATTTCCCCTCTGCTCTTCCTGTAGATGACCGCACATCCTGATTGCACTGAATGTTTCCTCGGCTAGGACTCGGCTTGTTCCTTTATTGCAGGGGGTAACACACGCACCACAAATCCCAGCTCACCCGTCACCGGTCAGTCACCTGAAATCTGCACTTTGCAGCCATTACTCCTTAATGGTGATCAGATCGGAGGTAGAAGCTCACACAGCTTCCGATTCATCCCAATATCCGGGAAGAATCTCACAATTTAGGGATCTGACCAATCGTGACTCAGGAATTGTGGGGTTCCTCACACACTGGACACATCTACAAGTATACTCATACCACTTACCCATATTTATTATCCTGTAGCATGGTGATCCTTGGCACCCCAGATGTTCTGGAACGACATTTCCCATGATGCTCCTCTACACTGCAGAGTGCATGAGAATCATAGGAAATGTAGTTCCAAAACATCTGGGGTGCCAAGGTTCCCCATCACTGTCCTATAGTATTTATACATTTAACTGCGGACCTCTTAGATCTATTTCAGTTATTTTTTAGGGGGGGAAGCTATGGCGCTTTTCTTCATTTATTCATTGACCTCAGGTCTCAAAAACAAAAAGTAAAAAAATGTTTTTTTTTTTTTTTTTTTTTTTTTTTTAGTAACGTAAAATGTGAAATATCGTATATGAATATACATAAATGAGCCACTAGAATGATACCCGCCCACCCTAACTATTTTGCCTGTTTTCAGGTATAGATGGGGGTCTATTTATAAAAAAAAAAAAATAAATTCCTTTGCAAAGGTCTCAAAAATTTACACTGCCATCACAAATAATTCTCATAATTTGCCTAATATGTTTATTTTCAGCCCCATCTTGTGGGCATAATGCGGTATTTTCCTGACTGAGTCATTTCCAGGAAAATAGCTCATTATAGCCACTAGATGGGGCTAGTAATTTTTTTTTTTAAACAGACCCCAAAGAGTCCCAAAGCAAACAGCTTCTGCTGTCTTCTTGTTTTTGAAAACTAGCAGCGCTCTGTGACACCATTAGCCCCAGTATTCATTGTTTGGAGAATAAAGAATTTAAATTGAATGGGAAAAAAATAAAAAGTTTTTTCTTACCTGCGATGACCGGCCCGTCACCCAAAAGAGATTTCTTGTACTTTTCTAAACTCTCGTCATCCTTGTCCATCTCCTGGATTTCCTGCAGCGATTTTTGGGGCGGAGGTTTGTAGTTCAGCTTGGAATCCGTCTCGTCATCGTCCTCCACCTCGGGTGTGACTGGATTGTTCTCAGACATCTTTACCTGCAAGAACCAAAAACATCCATCAGCCCACCAATCCTTTCCCTTACAGGGGAGCACAGGAAGGGGTCCTACAAACAAATAGGGATCTGTAGGGATCACAGCGTGGATATTCTATAGAGGAGATCCCATCATTAAATCCCCCCCCCCCCACCCACCCCAGCCCCCCCTTCAGTCTTGCATAGTTGTACCGGCTCCTCTCCTGGACTGAAATGCCTCTGATTTCACTGCACACTGTGAGCTTCTCACAATGTGCATTAGAAGCTTCAGCCAGTCAGACAGACCCCTCCTCATTTCCTGGCTGGGGGACATCCAGCATCATTGAGCACTTTCCTCCCCACCCTGACCCACCCTTTCATTCATTGGATTTCTTTTCTTTCAATTATAGAGGCTTAGTGCCACATGTGGGCGTTACCTATGTAAATACCGCCTGCCTAGGAACACCCATTCTTCCAGACTGACACCCACTCCTCAAGGCAGTTTGATATTTGCATAGCTCCTCCCACTGCTTGCATCAGGAATGAGAGCTCTTGAGAGGAGTACTGAGGCAGGGTGCTGTGATGTTTTTTAGGAAGTTATGTACCGCCCCCTTTTGGCTCCTCCCACCAGCCATGATCTGCCTGCATTGCATAAAGAAGCACAGAGACCCAGTGATGACATCACCAGGGAAGGCACATATATTAAACGTCAGCGTTAGTACGTGAGAAATACAACGAATCAGCATGTGGTTTGACATGGCAGAAACCACACCAACCTGAAATTACTGATCTGTAATGAAGATTGGAACCCAAAATGGGTGATATTCAGCTCGTTCTGTGTAAGAGGTGTTTAAAAATGGTTGCAGCATTAATTTAATGAAATTCCGTTTTGACTTTTTTTTATCCCTTTCCCCGTCTCAGTGCTGCTGCTCTCTCACACATGCCTTGTTCCAGCTTTGTTGCACATCATTGCTCTGGGCCGACTTCTTTATAGTCACAACAGTGGACCGAGACTGGGCAATGTGCATTGGCCATCCACTTCTCAGAGCCAGATCTAGCCTATCTGATCTGGGGGTGCAGTAATAAAAGTCAGGGGGCACAATGTCAACCCTGTGTGGGAGTCGCTGACAGCCTGTCACATAGGGTCATGACCTTGGAAACACCAGTATGTGTTAGACTGTCATTAGATTGAACAGGACATGTGCCACCTTATATCAGATGTCCCTACCAGAGTCAGACTTTACATCATGAGTACTCATCAGAGTGCCCCCTTACATTAGGGTCCCCACCAGAGTTCCCTTCTACATGAGGGTACTCACCAGAGTGCCTCCTCACATCAGGGTCCGCACCAGAGTTCCCCCTTGCATCAAGGTCCCCACCAGAGTTCCCCCTTGCATCAAAGTCCCCACCAGAGTTCCCCCTTGCATCAAAGTCCCCACCAGAGTTCCCCCTTGCATCAAAGTCCCCACCAGAGTTCCCCCTTGCATCAAAGTCCCCACCAGAGTTCCCCCTTGCATCAAGGTCCCCACCAGAGTTCCCCCTTGCATCAAGGTCCCCACCAGAGTTCCCCCTTGCATCAAGGTCCCCACCAGAGTTCCCCCTTGCATCAAGGTCCCCACCAGAGTTCCCTCTCAAGGTTCCTACCTCAAGTGCCTCCTTACATCAGGGTTCCCCCCTACATTAGGGTACTCTGGTTACCAGAGTGCCCCCTTTTATTAAGATCACCACTAGAGTTCCCCTTGCATCAAGGCCCTTACCAGAGAACCTCCTTACATCAGGGTACCCACCAGAGTTCTCCTCTACATCAGGGTACCCACCGGAGTGCCTCCTCACATCGGGCTCCTCACCACAGTGTTCCCTTGCGTCAAGGTCCCCATCAGAGTTCCCCCCCCACATCAAGGTCCCCACCAGAGTTCCCCCTCACATCAGGGTCCCCACCAGAGTTCTCACTTACATCAGGGTCCTCACCAGAGTGCCCCTTTACATGAGAGTTCCCAACAGAACTCTCTTCTCTTACATCAGTGTCCCTACCAGCGTGCCACCTTACATCAGGGTCCTCACCAGAGTGCCCCTTCACATATGATCAGTTACCTCATCGGAGTGCCCACTGACATCAGTTGTCTGAGTCAGAGTGCCCCTTTACATCAATTATTTCTATCAAGGTGCCCCCTAATATGGATTGTCCCAATCAGAGTGCCTCCTTACATCAACTGTCTGCATCAGAGTGCTGCCTTAAGTCAAGTGCTCCCATTAGACTGGTTCATGGATCAGTGGTTGCACTCTCAGAGACCTGGGGGAGGGCACAGCTAAAGTCTGGGGGAGGGGGGGCAAAACCCACCCCAGCACCCCCCTAGATCCAGCCTTGTGACTACTACCCTATACCAGGGGCACATGTGTCATAATGGCAACGCAGGAGAAAAATTTGGAGAAAATTGTCACCCTATAACAGGAGTGACTGAGCTGGGGTCGTCATGGAGGGATCACCAGGGACCATTTTAATGAAAGCTTCAGGTTAAAAAAAGATTTATACAACTCCAGAAATTACATTCCACATGTTGAAGCTTATATATGATTCAGTGATTGGGCTTACATGGCCGTGTTTAGAGGTGGAGCTGAAGACGTTTCTAAATACTGAGATGACGGGCGATGTTCATTTCTTAACTCATGTGCCATCAACGGAGAGGAAATGAAGAAACCACGCGGGGAGGAAGACCAACGCTCAGAGACATTTATTTCAGGCAATTTGTTGGATTTGTTGAAATGTTCTCTTCACCCCCCCCCCCCCCCCCCATGTATGATTATCCAAGAGAAGAAGCAGCATTTAAAGAGAACCTGTCACCAGACTATTCATTTCAACAACACTCCTCCCATAAGATATGAGCTAAAAGAAACAAACAATGTGTAAAGGCGCATAGTCCCAAATCGCTGCTAAACCTCATTAACTGCTGCCCCTTTAAATGTGATTGCACATTAAATAACTGAAATAAGTGTAAAGTAATGTATCCAGGAGTATCTCAAAGCGTTTATGTGCATATGTTAAAAATAATAAAAACACATCGAAATTCATAACTCTAGATGCAAAAAATCAAATAAAAAAATAATGATGAAATTGTATACACACTAAATAATTCCGTGCATGTGTATCCCAAAGTGATAAGTGCTTAAAAAACAATAAAATTGCATAAATTCACCCATTTACGTATTTTTGCATAATAAGAAATGTATGTCCAAAGTGTCAATATTTTGTGTGGCCACCATTATTTTTCAGCACTGCCTTAACCCTCTTGGGCATGGAGTTCACCAGAGCTTCACAGGTTGGCACTGGAGTTCTCTTCCCCTCCTCCATGATGACATCACAGGGCTGGTGGATGTTAGAGACCTTCCCCTCCTCCACCTTCTGTTTGAGGATCCCCCACAGATGCTCAATAGGGTTTAGGTCTGGAGACATGCTTGGCCAGTCCATCACCATTACCCTAATTATCTTTAGCAAGGCAGTGGTGGTCTTGGAGGTGTTTGGGGTCGTTATGTTGGAATACTGCCCTGCGGCCCAGTCTCTGAAGGGAGGGGATCATGCTCTGCTTCAGTATGTCACAGTACATGTTGGCATTCATGGTTCCCTCAATGAACTGTAGCTCCCCAGTGCCGGCAGCACTCATGCAGCCCCAGACCATGACACTCCCACCACCATGCCTGACTGTAGGAAGACACACTTGTCTTTGTACTCCTCACCTGGTTGCCCCCACACACGCCTGACACCATCTGACCCAAATAAGTTTATCTTGGTCTCATCAGACCACAGGAGATGGTTCCAGTAGTCCATATCCTTAGTCTTTTTTGTCTTCAGAAAACTGTTTGCAGGCTTTTTTGTACATCATCTTTAGAAGAGGCTTCCTTCTGGGACGACAGCCATGCAGACCAATTTGATGCAGTGTGCGGCGTATGGTCTGAGCACTGATAGGCTGACCCCCCACCCCTTCAACCTCTGCAGCAATGCTGGCAGCACTCATACGTCTATTTCCCAAAGACAACCTCTGGATATGACGCTGAGCACGGCACTCAACTTCTTTGGTTGACCATGGTGAGGCCTGTTCTGAGTGGAACCTGTCCTGTTACACCGCTGTATGGTCTTGGCCACCGTGCTGCAGCTCAGTTTCAGGGTCTTGGTAATCTTCTTATAGCCTAGGCCATCTTTATGTAGAGCAACAATTCTTTTTTTCAGATCCTCAGAGAGTTCTTTGCCATGAGGTGCCATGTTGAACTTCCAGTGACCAGTATGAGAGAGTGAGAGCGATAACACCAAATTTAACACACCTGCTCCCCATTCACACCTGAGACCTTGTAACACTAACAAGTCACATGACACCGGGGAGGGAAAATGGTTAATTGGGCCCAAGTTGGATATTTTAACTTAGGGGTGTACTCACTTTTGTTGCCAGCGGTTTAGACATTAATGGCTGTGTGTTGAGTTATTTTGAGGGGACAGCAAATTTACACTGTTATACAAGCTGTACACTCACTACTTTACATTGTAGCAAAGTGTCATTTCTTCAGTGTTGTCACATGAAAAGATAGAATAAAATATTTACAAAAATGTGGAGGGGTGTACTCACTTTTGTGAGATACTGTATGTGCCCCCAGTGGGTGGACTGGGGAGCTCTGGACATTTCATGGATGTTAAACATCTTAGGTGGGTTCTCCTTTTCAAGTACATCATTGGATGGACTGAGGAGTTTTGGACATTTCCTTGATGTTACACATCTTAGATAGCTTCTCTTTATCTAGTAGAACATTCGATGCACTGGGCAGCTCTGGAAATGTTGTGGATGTCATATATCTTAGACAGGTTCTATTTATCCAGTAGAACATTGGGTGGACTGGGGAGTTTTGGACATTTCATAGATCTTACACATCTTAGACAGGTTCTCTTTATCCAGTAGAACACAGGTATCAAACACAAGGCCCATGGGCCGAATGGCCCCCCAGGCCATTTCATGTGGCCCTCAAACCTCTCCTGCAGCTGTGGCACCCCCCCTTGTCTCTGCCCCCCACCTTGTCTCAGTAGTCGGCAGCAGAGGACAGAACTCCTTTGCCAGATCCTGTGCTTCTCTGTGCTGCTGCAGAAAGGCTCGCCTTTGCCAACCCAGTCTGCAGCAGAGAGGAGGGCAGAACTCCACCTACAGATCCTGCAATTCTCTGTGCAGCCACAGCACCACCTTGTCTCTGCCTCCCCTGGTCCTAGCTTTCTGGTCCTCCTCCAGACCTTGCGCTTTCTTCTTCCCAGATCCACCCGCATCTTCTTCCTGGCAGTAGCACCAGGTAAGGGTCTGCATTGTGATGTAAGGTAGGGTGGGTGACTCTTGATTTCTGATGGTGGGGGGGGGGCTCTTGGCATCTCTTGTAAGGGTGTAAGGGGGCGTGGGGTGCTCTGGACATCTAATCCTACAGATACTTTGAGGGCAACCATAATGCTGATGCGGCCCACAATGAAATCGACTTTGACACCCTTGCAGTAGAACATTGGGTGGACTGGCCAGCTCTGGACATTTGATGGATGCCACATATCTTAGGTTCTCTTTATCCAGTAGAACATTGGGTGGACTGAGTAGCTCTGGACATTTCATTGATGTTACACATCTTAGACAGGTTCTCTTTATCCATCTGTCTAGACAATGTTTTTTAAACCCAACTTGAGGCATGCAATATACGGAGTGCTGCGTCTAGGTAATCATGAACGCCAGGCACAGCGGCTCAGTCCGGGGTAATTAACTTTCATGACAATTATCTCCGGATAATCTGTGTGCAATCCTATTACAGATGAGCCCTGGACATCGGACAATGGGTGCCACGTGCGTGACAATGTTCTGTTCTGAATGTGCCCCCAGTGGGGTGTGTTTACATTATGAAGCTCCAATTGCATCGTGGGAAAAGACCGTTTATCTGCTGCAAACCTTGCAGGCTCCCGGAGACTCACCCCAGAGGCAGGGGCTGTTCTCTAATATTCATTTAATGATATTATGGGATTAATATAGCATTTACCCGTACCGTATTCTACAATCAAAGCTCAAGGAAGCACAAAAATATTGGCGTCCACTTGGGATCTTCGGAGAGTCCAGAGACGGGGAACACAAATGGTGAAAGGTCTGGAGGGACAAAACATATCAGGAGAGACTGCGGGGAAACTTAACCACCTAAGGATCTGACCTTTGCTGGAACTTTTTGTTGACAAGTAAAAATCTTTTTTTGCTACAAAATTACTTAGAACTCCCAAACTTAATATATATTTTTTAGCTGAGACCCTAGAGTCAGGGATCCTCAAACTACGACCCTCCAGCTGGTGCAGAACTACACATCCCATGAGGCATTGTAAAACTCTGACATTCACAGACATGACTAGGCATGATGGGAATTGTAGTTCCCGAATAACTTGAGGGCCATAGTTGGAAGACCCCTGATCTATAGAATAAAATGGCGATTGTTGCAGGTTTTTTTTTTTTTTTTTTTTTAGGTCACACGGTACTTGTGCAGTGGTCATTATAAAAAAAAAAACAAAAAAAAAAAAACACACACTTTAATATATTTGAATATAATATATTTAAATATTTTGAATGCAAAAAAAAAAACAAAAAAACAAAAAAACACAATATTTAACCCAATTTTTTTGATAAACTATAAAACCTGATGTTATGCCGAGTAAATAGATACCTAACATGTCATGCTTTAAAATTGCGCACAATCATAGAATGTCAACAAGCAGCAATACTTAAAAATCTCAATAGGCAACAATTTAAACATTTCTCCAGGTTACCAGTTTAGAGTTACAGAGGAGGTCTAGCACTAAAATTATTGCTCTCGCTCTAACGTTCGCGGTGATACCTCACATGTGTGGTACAAACACTGTGTACTCATGCATGCACGACCTATGTATGCGTTCACTTTTACGCGTGGGCACGGAAGGATGGATCACTTTACTTTTTTTCTTATTTATTTTATATTAATATGTATATTATTTATTTTTTTTTTTAAATCACTTTTATTCCTATTATTACAAGGAATGTAAACATAAGGAAGGACAGGTCCTCTTTATGAAGAGATCTGAGGTCTATAAGACCCTAAATTTCTCCTCTACTTTTTAATAGCAAAAGATAAAAAAAAATAAATAAAAAAAATGGATCTTTTGCTTTAAAAAAAAAAAAAGTTTTCTTCTGCCCTAGACCAGAAGTGACATCATGACGTTGCTCCTCCTAGATCATAGAGATGGGAAGAGACGATGTGGTCTCTGTTCACTTCTATGGCCCAACACGCAAACCGTAGGATTGTTTCTTGGGCTAGCCGGTAACAATGGCGAGTGGCGGTTGGAGTGGGGGAAAACAACCCCCCCCCCCCTGCTGCTTATAAAAGTGATTCGCTGCTGAAACATTTTTAGAAGAAAGAGAATCGCTGAATAAAAAATAAATCAAAAAAATTGGGGGTGATAAATGATAGCTTTAGCCATCACCCCGGTAAACCACCTCAAAGCCGCAATGTATATGTATATATATATATACACACACACACACACACATACACACACACACACACACACACACACACACACATATACATACACGTATTGCGATCAGCAAGAGGACCCTCACTCAATTAGGCAAATTATTTTTACCTGGCCCCTCCCCTTCCCTTTTCTGCAATTAAGATTTGAAAAACTTTTGGCGTTTCTGATATTCTTTTTGTGCTGCAGGACTTCCTCCTTTCTTGCCTAATTTAGAATGATGTTGCCCCCCCTGGGCACTCTGATGGCGCGTACAAGCTGCTAGTGATGGGCCTGAACACTCCCCTGGTTCTGTTTGCACCAGAACTCCTGAACATCTAAGTATTTCAGACCCGAGTCGCCAACCCAATTGAACTCTATGGGACCCAAACTTGAAAAATCAAAAGTCCCCATTTTGAAGGCTTATATGCAAGTTATTGACCATACAACGGTTATGGGGGCCTGGCTACTGCCCTGGGGGACATGTATCAATGCTAATTTTTTTTTTTTAAAAGATCGTTTTTAACGGACCAGTGATTTTAATGTTGCTTAAAGTGAAACAAATATTAAAAATTAAAAAATTCCTTTAAATATAGTGCCTAGGGAGTCTCCTTAGTCTGCCTGAAAAGTGATGAACCTATACAGTGTATAGAACCTGCTGCAGCAAAACTAACGTTTATAAAAAAAAATAAAAGGACATTTAAATTAATTTTCCCGGGTGCAAAAAAAATCCCCCATTGCTGGCAATAGAAAAAAAAATGGCGTGGGGGTCCCCCCAATCCATACCAGGGCCTTTGGGTCAGGTATGGATTTTGAGTGGAACCCCATGCCAAAATTAAAAAAAAACAAAAAAAAAAAAAAAACGGTGTGGGGTACCCCCCAAAATCTATACCAGCATACCAGACCCTTATCCGAGCATTCAGCCCGGCAGGCCAGGAAAATGGGGGGGATGTGGGAGCATCCCCCTCCTGAACCATCCCAGGCCGCATGCCCCCAATATGGGGGAGTGTTTTGTGGTGGGGGGCTCTGCTGGCAAATTCTGCCAGCAAATTCAGCAATGTTTTTTCTTTTTTTTATTCAGCGGTCAATGTGGGGAAGCCCACTGACAGCTAATGACTCATCTGTTGTGGAACTTTCGCTCTTTTTCTTCCTTCCCCCCTCCGGTGCCACATTTAACACCTTTCATGGGGGAGAGGGGGGAACAGGTACCTGTTTTTGACAGGTACCCTTCCCCACTTCCGGGATACGGCGCCGCGGCGCCGTCCCTCGGGAGTTTGGCCCCCCTCCCCTGCCGCTGAGCCAATAGGAATGTGCAGCGAGATTCGCGCATGTGCAGTAGGGACCCGCCCATGAAGCTTTACTGCCGGGTTCCCTTACCGGCAATGGCGGCGGTAGCACCTGACATTGCTGGACTCCAGAACAGGTAATAGTACTTTTCCACTGCAAGTACAAGCTCAGGTCCACTCGGCCCTGCTTGGCTCAGTTTGGTTTTCCACGGCATGGTACGGTGTTGGAACGGTGTGGTACGGTTTGCTTTTCCACTAAAGTAGTAAGTGGGTGGGATAACAACGATTCTCTGACCAATCAGTGGCTAGTAGTGACAAACAGTTAATGTCAGATCACCGCCATTACTAGTATTAACAAATGTATAAAAATTCCAATAAATTATATACACATTCTATATATATATATATATATATATATGCACATACACACACACTACAGTTTGTAGACACTATAATGTTTAGTTTATAATGCAAGAAATGGAAAAACCGGTTTGAAAAATTTATATAAAATATAATGACCAGTTTTTTTTTTTTTTCCTATGTATTTTGTTAAGTTGGTGTAAACACAGCAGACCGTTGTTTTCTCTGGAATCAATGCAGAGCTTCTGCGTTCCTCTTATTTTGGGATCACAGGTCTCTGAGTTGATTCCACAAGCCGATCCCCCTCACAGCTAGAAAACACTCTCCTAGGGACACACTTAACCCTTTGATCGCCCCTGAGTTAATCCCTTCCCTGCCAGTGTCATTATTACAGTGACAGTGCATATTTTTTGCACTGATTACTGTAGTAATGTCACTGGTCCCCCCAAAAATGTCAGTTAGGGGTCCGATCTGTCCACCGCAATGTCGCAGTTCCACTAAAAATCGCAGATCGCTGCCATTACTAGTAAAAAATAAAATAAAAATGACATAAATCTTTCCCATAGTTTGTAGACGCGATAACTTTTGCGCAAACCAATCAATATACACTTATTGGGATTTCTTTAAACCAAAAATTGTAGCAGAATACAAATTGGCCTAAAGAGATGAAGAAAAAGTTTGACATTTTTTTTTTTGGGGGGGGGGGGGATGTTATGTAGCAGAATGTGAAAAATACTGTTTTTTTTTTTTTTTTCAAGAATTGTCGGTCTTTTTTTGTTTATAGCGCAAAAAATAAAAATCGTGTGATCAAATACCACCAAAAGAAAGCTCTATTTGTGGGAAAAAAGAACATCAATTGTATTTGGGTACAGCGTCGCACGACCACGCAATTGTCAGTTAAAGTAACGAGGTGTCGAATCACAAAAAATGGCCTGGTCATTAAAGGGGGAAAATCTTCCGGTCCAGACATGGTTAAAAAGGGGACAAGTGTTTTCCAGTGCATTCTTGGTGCGCTTTACAGCGTTCTAGTACAGTCCAGTGCAAGAAATATTTTCTACTTTTTTTTTTTTTTCCTGGAAAGCACTGGAACTGACCGCACTGGTGTGAACTATGCCATTAAAAACCATATTACTTACTTTTAATGCATTTTTAATGCACAGGACTGCATGTAGTGTGAACTGACCCTTATAGATGATGGCCTGAAAAAGATTACTTCCCAAGATACATTTAATTAAAGAAAGTCATTTTTATTATTTTTTTTTATTATTTCATATTTTCATTATTGTTTATTTTTTACTATTTTATATTTTATTTAAATTGTTTTATATTATTTTTGTATAGTGGGGGGCCTCTCCTTCAAGGGGACCCGGGGCAGTTGCCCCCTTTATAAATCTGACACTGCCTCCAACTAGAGGGGGCAAGACCAAAAATAGAAAGAGTAGTTAATACCTGGAACAGACTTCAAGCAGTAGAAGTAGTGAGCATAATAAACAGAGATCTATAAAAAGGTAAAAAAAAAAAAAAACAGACAAACACAAAAATGAGGTCAGGCTTAATGGAACATTTCACCCTCCTCTGTGTAATAGGAACACCTTCACTATTGCACGACTGACACTGAAAGAGCAAAAACACCTTAAAAGGAAATAAGGGGGACCACGGATCAGACTGACATGTGAAAGTCACATAAAGTCAGCTCTGCGCCTTCCTGTCACTCCTCCGCACACGCGGTGCACCGTGTGATGTCATACTGCAACTAGAATATCCATACACTGAACATTTATACATCTGCCATCAACAATTAATCTGCTGATTGGACAATACTCCCCTGAACTGATGGGAACAGTAATGGGACATGTGCTGTCAGTAGGTGAACTGATCCCCACACATTGATATGGAGATATTATTCTTTGGAAGGAAACAAATGCAGCCAACAGTTACAATGTTGCAAGAATACATTTATGTAATCACACGGGTGAAGCGTGAGCACATATGATAAATGGCACAATGTTAGGTACGGTCACTGCTCTGTTCTGTTCACACGTATGCGGGTGTGGCAGGGAACGGGGGTTGTTGTGTATTTTGGTGAATTTTTGTGAACCCCGTTTAGGGCAGCCTGGCTTTAGATCCATTAATAAAAATTGCTTGCGATTTTTTTTTTTCCATGACTATGTAATTGATGCCTTTAGAACCTGTACCCACCTCAAATATTTCATCATCTGCCTGTACTCCAACGAATGTTAGTTTATGGATAGAGAGATACAAAGTAACATTGTTTATAAACATTGATCAGATGGGACATAGAGAGATACAAAGTAACATTGTTTATAAACACTGATCAGACAGGAGATAGAGAGATACAAAGTAACATTGTTTATAAACATTGATCAGACAGGAGATAGAAGAGATACAAAGTAACATTGTTTATAAGCATTGATCAGACAGGAGATCGAGAGATACAAAGTAACATTGTTTATAAACATTGATCAGACAGGAGATAGAAGAGATACAAAGTAACATTGTTTATAAACATTGATCAGACGGGAGATAGAGAGATACAAAGTAACATTGTTTATAAACATTGATCAGACAGGAGATAGAGAGATACAAAGTAACATTGTTTATAAGCATTGATCAGACAGGAGATAGAGAGATACAAAGTAACATTGTTTATAAGCATTGATCAGACAGGAGATCGAGAGATACAAAGTAACATTGTTTATAAGCATTGATCAGACAGGAGATCGAGAGATACAAAGCAACATTGTTCAGACAGGAGATAGAAAGATACAAAGTAGCATTGTTTATAAACATTGTTCAGGCGGGAGATAGCCACCTCTGGAAGATTTACCCCCTTCCATGACCAGGTCATTTTTTTGTAAAGAGGCAGTGAGTTAATTGAACTGATAATTGTGTCTCTCCTTGCTGATTAGTGGGTCCCGGCAAACATCCATTGGCTGACACCCACTGATTGGCTTGTGCTGGGTCTAATCAAAGCACAGCCGTGGTGCCGGTGACACGTGAACACCCCCTACCCCGGAAGTGCCGGATCATGTACTCAGTACGTGACCTGGTACAGGAGAGCCGCTCTGCCACCATATAACTAAGTTATGCGGTCGGCAAGCAGATAGAGAGATACAAAGCAACATTGTTTATAAACATTGATCAGACAGGAGATGGAGAAATACAAAGTAACATTGTTTATAAACATTGATCAGACAGGAGATAGAGAGATACAAAGTAACATTATAAACATTGATCAGACAGGAGATAGAGAGATACAAAGTAACATTGTTTATAAACATTGATCAGACAGGAGATGAATACATTGTTACTCTTGTACTCCATTTCATTTATTTGCAGATGAAAGGGATGAGCATCTGATGTTATCGATTAAATTGGACTAGTAAAAACAAATATATATATTTATAATGTGTTCGTATTTAACCGCCTTTTGTCTCTTCTCTTACCCTAATGAATCCTAATTAATTGTAAGAATTGCTTTTGTCCATGGGAGGGGGAGGGGGAGGGGGGTTATACAAGGGTGAAAGTTCAAGAGATGAAGAGAACCTGTCCTGGTAGAGATACATAGACTACCATGGGGACGGTAAAATTCTGGAAATTCTAGTTGCCTGGCTGTCATACTGGCTGCTGTCAGTGACCCGGAGTACGTGCGTACGTACTGAGCAGTGGCAGTTGGTAAACATGGCGAGCGATGGCAGTGGAGGGCGCTGCCTCGTGAGCGGGGAATTTAGTGAGCTCTTTAATTAGCTCTTGGGCCAAGGCAGATCCTATTAGAGGATGATGAGGCGATGTGATTAGACGAGGGTCACCCAATGCGGCCTGAAAATCCTTCCTCTATCACACAACTGACGCCATCACGAGACGTTCCCCGCTATCTGCATCATCAGATCTCCAATCAGATACCTCGAATCATCCGCCAAACTGAACCAAGACACTCGATTCTGTCCCCCAGCATGAAAGAAATTCTCATCACAGCTTTACACCTCAGCAGGAACTGAAACCTGACATCTGACATCCTGCTACTGTGAATTCTGGACCCCACCTAGCCATCACACACAATGCATATCCATCCAGCAGTGGACCCTCCCCCCCACATATCCATCCAGCAGTGGACCGTCTCCCCCACATATCCATCCAGCAGTGGACCGTCTCCCCCATAAAATAGAATCTTACCCCTTTTTACTGCCTCTGACCTTCAGTCCAGGTAATGCAGCTGCTGGAATCTAAGCAACGTAGCAGCCATTGCACAAAATGCAGTTTGATTCAGCAATGAAATAACCCCAGTCACCTGTTCCTCCTAATCCAATAAATAAGAGGGGCGGGGCAAGAAAAAAGACAAGCCGAGGAGCAAAGTCCTACATGATGCTGGACGTTCTCCAGCCAGGAAATGGGGCGGGGCTCTATCTGACTTGCTGCAGCTTCTAATGCACATTGTGAGAAGCTCACAGTGTGCGGTGAAATCAGAGCAAGCCGTTTCAGTCCATTGGGGGAGACTGTACACCTGTGCAAGACTGAAGGGAAGATTTAGGGTATATTAACCCCTATATTAACAGGGGTGGGGTGGGGCGGGGCTTATGACCATGTGACTGCCGTGATTGGATATTCTGTGAGCAGCCGGTCACTGTGCCGGGAGCACGTAGGGCACGCGCTCTCAGCACAGCACTGTTGGCGCTACTGCATGCAAATCTGCGGCCTCGGCTTTAAGGGGTTGTAGCGGGGTGATATGCAGCAAGGGGCATCATCCTGGTACCGTTGTTTAGAGCCGACGGTTGGCTTTCATGTAATGAAAACTCATTGCCTTACAAGGAGCGGGAGGGGACGCCACCCGCCATCCTCCGCGGCTCGCCCAGGTCTCCTGTCCCACCGGGAGATCCGATTGACCAGCCGCCATATGGCTGAAGACCCAAACAAAGCCGCATTCAGCTCTGATCAGGTCTCCAATGTAAAAACCTGGAAGCGATGTTATGACATCACTTCCGGGTACAGGAGCCCTAAAGGCACCAGATTTAAAAAAAAAAAAAAATGAAAGCATTCAAAAACAACCAAACTTGACGTATTGAATACATTGAAGTGCAGTGGAGGGATTTGGGGTCTTTTAGACCCCCGATCCCTCCATAAAGAGTACCTGTCACTGCCTATTACTGTCACATTCCCCCCAATCATTCCATAAAGAGTACCTGTCACTGCTATTACTGTCACATTCCCCCCGATCCCTCCATAAAGAGTACCTGTCACTCCTATTACTGTCACATTCCCCCCCGATCCCTCCATAAAGAGTACCTGTCACTGCCTATTACTGTCACATTCCCCCCGATCCCTCCATAAAGAGTACCTGTCACTCCTATTACTGTCACATTCCCCCGATCCCTCCATAAAGAGTACCTGTCACTCCTATTACTGTCACATTCCTCCCCGATCCCTCCATAAAGAGTACCTGTCACTGTCTATTACTGTCACATTCCCCCGATCCCTCCATAAAGAGTACCTGTCACTGCTATTACTGTCACATTCCCCCCGATCCCTCCATAAAGAGTACCTGTCACTCCTATTACTGTCACATTCCCCCCGATCCCTCCATAAAGAGTACCTGTCACTGCCTATTACTGTCACATTCCCCCCGATCCCTCCATAAAGAGTACCTGTCACTGCTATTACTGTCACATTCCCCCCGATCCCTCCATAAAGAGTACCTGTCACTCCTATTACTGTCACATTCCCCCCGATCCCTCCATAAAGAGTACCTGTCACTCCTATTACTGTCACATTCCCCCGATCCCTCCATAAAGAGTACCTGTCACTCCTATTACTGTCACATTCCCCCGATCCCTCCATAAAGAGTACCTGTCACTGTCTATTACTGTCACATTCCCCCGATCCCTCCATAAAGAGTACCTGTCACTGCCTATTACTGTCACATTCCCCCCCCGATCCCTCCATAAAGAGTACCTGTCACTCCTATTACTGTCACATTTCCCCCGATCCCTCCATAAAGAGTACCTGTCACTGCTATTACTGTCACATTCCCCCCGATCCCTTCATAAAGAGTACCTGTCACTGCTATTACTGTCACATTCCTCCCGATCCCTCCATAAAGAGTACCTGTCACTCCTATTACTGTCACATTCCCCCCCGATCCCTCCATAAAGAGTACCTGTTACTGCCTATTACTGTCACATTCCCCCCGATCCCTCCATAAAGAGTACCTGTCACTGCTATTACTGTCACATTCCCCCCGATCCCTCCATAAAGAGTACCTGTCACTCCTATTACTGTCACATTCCCTCCGATCCCTCCATAAAGAGTACCTGTCACTCCTATTACTGTCACATTCCCCCCCGATCCCTCCATAAAGAGTACCTGTTACTGCCTATTACTGTCACATTCCCCCCGATCCCTCCATAAAGAGTACCTGTCACTGCCTATTACTGTCACATTCCCCCCGATCCCTCCATAAAGAGTACCTCTCACTCCTTTTACTGTCACATTCCCCCGATCCCTCCATAAAGAGTACCTGTCACTCCTATTACTGTCACATTCCCCCGATCCCTCCATAAAGAGTACCTGTCACTGCATATTACTGTCACATTCTCCCCGATCCCTCCATAAAGAGTACCTGTCACTGCCTATTACTGTCACATTCCCCCCGATCCCTCCATAAAGAGGACCTGTCACTGCTATTACTGTCACATTCCCCCCGATCCCTCCATAAAGAGTACCTGTTACTGCCTATTACTGTCACATTCCCCCCGATCCCTCCATAAAGAGTACCTGTCACTGCCTATTACTGTCATATTCCCCCCGATCCCTCCATAAAGAGTACCTGTCACTCCTATTACTGTCACATTCCCCCCCGATCCCTCCATAAAGAGTACCTGTCACTGCCTATTGCTGTCACATTCCCCCGATCCCTCCATAAAGAGTACCTGTCACTGCCTATTACTGTCATATTCCCCCCGATCCCTCCATAAAGAGTACCTGTCACTCCTATTACTGTCACATTCCTCCCCCGATCCCTCCATAAAGAGTACCTGTCACTCCTATTACTGTCACATTCCTCCCCCGATCCCTCCATAAAGAGTACCTGTCACTGCCTATTACTGTCACATTCCCCCCCGATCCCTCCATAAAGAGTACCTGTCACTCCTATTACTGTCACATTCCCCCCAATTCCTCCATAAAGAGTACCTGTCACTGCCTATTACTGTCACATTCCCCCCCGATCCCTCCATAAAGAGTACCTGTCACTGCCTATTACTGTCACATTCCCCCCGATCCCTCCATAAAGAGTACCTGTCACTGCTATTACTGTCACATTCCCCCCGATCCCTCCATAAAGAGTACCTGTCACTGCCTATTACTGTCACATTCCTCCGGATCCCTCCATAAAGAGTACCTGTCACTCCTATTACTGTCACATTCCCCCGATCCCTCCATAAAGAGTACCTGTCACTGTCTATTACTGTCACATTCCCCCGATCCCTCCATAAAGAGTACCTGTCACTGTCTATTACTGTCACATTCCCCCGATCCCTCCATAAAGAGTACCTGTCACTGCCTATTACTGTCACATTCCCCCCCCGATCCCTCCATAAAGAGTACCTGTCACTCCTATTACTGTCACATTTCCCCCGATCCCTCCATAAAGAGTACCTGTCACTGCATATTACTGTCACATTCTCCCCGATCCCTCCATAAAGAGTACCTGTCACTGCCTATTACTGTCACATTCCCCCCGATCCCTCCATAAAGAGTACCTGTCACTGCTATTACTGTCACATTCCCCCCGATCCCTCCATAAAGAGTACCTGTCACTGCCTATTGCTGTCACATTCCCCCGATCCCTCCATAAAGAGTACCTGTCACTGCCTATTACTGTCATATTCCCCCCGATCCCTCCATAAAGAGTACCTGTCACTCCTATTACTGTCACATTCCTCCCCCGATCCCTCCATAAAGAGTACCTGTCACTCCTATTACTGTCACATTCCTCCCCCGATCCCTCCATAAAGAGTACCTGTCACTGCCTATTACTGTCACATTCCCCCCCGATCCCTCCATAAAGAGTACCTGTCACTCCTATTACTGTCACATTCCCCCCAATTCCTCCATAAAGAGTACCTGTCACTGCTATTACTGTCATATTCCCCCCGATCCCTCCATAAAGAGTACCTGTCACTCCTATTACTGTCACATTCCTCCCCCGATCCCTCCATAAAGAGTACCTGTCACTCCTATTACTGTCACATTCCTCCCCCGATCCCTCCATAAAGAGTACCTGTCACTGCCTATTACTGTCACATTCCCCCCCGATCCCTCCATAAAGAGTACCTGTCACTCCTATTACTGTCACATTCCCCCCGATCCCTCCATAAAGAGTACCTGTCACTCCTATTACTGTCACATTCCCTCCGATCCCTCCATAAAGAGTACCTGTCACTCCTATTACTGTCACATTCCCCCCCGATCCCTCCATAAAGAGTACCTGTTACTGCCTATTACTGTCACATTCCCCCCGATCCCTCCATAAAGAGTACCTGTCACTCCTATTACTGTCACATTCCTCCCGATCCCTCCATAAAGAGTACCTGTCACTCCTATTACTGTCACATTCCCCCCGATCCCTCCATAAAGAGTACCTGTCACTGCCTATTACTGTCACATTCCCCCCGATCCCTCCATAAAGAGTACCTGTCACTCCTATTACTGTCACATTCCCCCCGATCCCTCCATAAAGAGTACCTGTCACTGCTATTACTGTCACATTCCCCCCGATCCCTCCATAAAGAGTACCTGTCACTCCTATTACTGTCACATTCCTCCCGATCCCTCCATAAAGAGTACCTGTCACTCCTATTACTGTCACATTCCCCCCGATCCCTCCATAAAGAGTACCTGTCACTGTCTATTACTGTCACATTCCCCCCGATCCCTCCATAAAGAGCACCTGTCACTCCTATTACTGTCACATTCCCCCCGATCCCTCCATAAAGAGTACCTGTCACTGCCTATTACTGTCACAAGGGAGGTTTACATTCCTTGTGACAGTAAAAGAAGTGATCAAAAAAACATTTTTTTTTTTAAAGAATAGTGTAAAAATAAAATAATTAAGAAAAAAAAAATGTTTAAATTTAAAGCGCCCTGTCCCTCCGAGCTCGCACGCAGAAGCGAATGCATACAGGCTCGCATATGAAAACGGTGTTTAAACCTGTGTGGTATCGCCGCGATCGTCAGAGTGAGAGCAATAATTCTAGCCCTAGACCTCCTCTGTAACCCAAAATTGGTAACCGTTAAATTTTTTTAAAGCGTCCCCTATGGAGATTTTTATGTCCCGAAATTTGTCGCCATTCCAGGAGTGTGCGCAATTTTAAACCATAACATGTTGGGTATCTATTTACTCGGCGTGACATCATCTTTCACAATATACAATAACATTGGGCTAACTTTACTGTTTAGTTTTTTTTTTTTTTAAATGCAGTGAAATGTATTTTTTCACCAAAAAAAACGCTGCGCAAATACCGCGTGACATAAAACTTTTTGGAAAAAAAAAAAAAACAATCACCATTTTATTCTCTAGGGTCTCTGTTAAAAAAAAAAAAAAAAAGATATTTAATATTTGAGGGTTCTGAGTTATTTTCTAGCAAAAATGTTAACTTTTATGCAACAAATGTCAGAAAAAGGCTTAGGTGTGAAAGAGTTAAGGAAAGAATACAACTTACCTGAAATACTGGGCTTTATTTTAGAACCCGGCTCCAGTTCTATTGGGTTCTGGGTCTGATTTTGGATAAGATCTATGATCACATTTCCTGAGCCTGCAGTTATATCTCTGTGTTGTGTTTGAACAAAAGTTCCCTGACACCTGCCTGAACTCTGTGTGCTGCCTGATCCATAAGAAACACCCAGCAGAACGGCTGATAGCTCACTCCTGCTCTCTGCCTCCTCTCCCATACAGGGTCCAGCCAGTACCGGGATAAGGTGATCTAGAGCCCAGGGCGAACTGCCCCCCACCCCCCTTCCCTAAGATGTATGAACATTGTGTCAGCAAAAATCCCCCCCCCCCACAAAAACACAGAGCACCACTAATTTAGCATGCTCACCCCCTAAGCATAAATCCCCCCACCTCCAAGTACAAATCCACCCCCCCCCCCCCCCGCTGAAATCCCCACTCTCAGCAAAAATCTTTGCCACCCTATCCCCCAAATGCCCCCCCCCAAAAAAAAAAAAAAAAAAAATGTCCCCTCCTAGTACACATCTCCCCCCCCCCTCACTTCAAATCCCCCCCTTTCCCAGCATAACCCCCCCCCCCCCAGCACAACTATTCTCCCCCTCCCAACACAAATCCCCCTAAATCACCACTAGCACTCCCCCCAAATTCTCCCCTCCTAGAACAATACTTACCCCCTGCGGCCCCCCAAATTCTCCCTTCCAACACAAATCCCCTCCCCCCCAATCCCCACTCTCAGCACAAATCTTTGCCACCCTATCCCCCAAACGCCCCCCCCTAAAAAAAAAAATGTATCACTCCATCTAGCACAAATCCTATCCCCTAAAAAGTCCCCTCCTAGTACACACCCCCCCCTCACTTCAAATCCCCCCCTTCCCAGCATAAAATCCCCCCCCGCACAACTATTCTCCCCCTCCCAACACAAATCCCCCTAAATCACCACTCTTAGCACTCCCCCCAAATTCTCCCCTCCTAGAACAATACTTACCCCCTGCGGCCCCCCAAATTCTCCCTTCCAACACAAATCCCCTCCCCCCAATCTTCTTGTGGCACCCCCCCCCCCCTTCCTTACATAATACCACAGTGCCCCCTCCTGCCCACCCCTTGTCCAGGCCCTGGGTCCAGCAATTAGAATTGTGTCAATATGCGCTGAGGCTTCACCCCCCCCCCCCCCCCACTTACTGCAGGAGGTGTGCACTGCCCTTCCCACTGCATTCACCTACACAGCAAGGGCCCCATTGCAGAACCATTAATCCCCCCCCCTCCTCTTCCTTTTCTTGCTTCTCTAAACTTCATCTCAAAAGCAATTCGTCCCGTAATGAATACTAATTACTCTCATGGCAATTGTGAAGAAGCTTCCAAACTTTTTATACATCAACCTTTTCCACCAAAAGTTATTGGTAACTGCATAAATCTGTGTGTAACCGCCGGCAACTCCGGGCCCCATGGCAGGTGCATGGTCTGCTATGGCTATAGTTACAGTCCTTCTACATGGTACATATAGTGATGGGCCGAACTCCCCCCCCCCCCCCCCCGTTCGGTTGGCACCAGAACATCTCGAACAGGGAAAAAGTCCTAGCGAACATGCGAACCCGATTAAAGTCTATGGGACACGAACATGAAAAATCAAAAGTCCTAGTTTTAAAGGCTATGTACGGGGACCCGGGCACTGCCCCTGGGGGGGGGACATGTATCAATGCAAAAAACATTTTTTTAAACGATCATTCTTACAGAAGCAGTGATTTTCATGATGCTTAAAGTGAAAAAATAAAAATGAAAAATTCCTTTAAATATCTTGCCTGGGGGGGCCCCCTTAACCACTTGCCGACCGCCGCACGACTATCTACGGCGGCGGTCAGCCCCTCACAGGCAAAGTGACGTAGGTCTACGTCGCTCGCCTGTGAGGGTTTAGGGAGCAAGCGCGCGCCTCCGGAGGCGCGCTCCCGCTCCCGCGTGGTCACGGACCCCCCCGCGCGTGTGACCGGCGGACCCGATCGCCGCCGGCCACTCTGCGATCGGCGGGGGAGAGGGAGAAAGTCAGGCAGCTTGTGTAAACAAGCTGCCTGTCATTCTCCTCTCTGTATGAGAGCTGATCACATGGATCTACTATGTAGATCCATTGATCACTCTGCATACAGTTGAAGCCACAGCCAATCACAGTTAGAATCACGCCCCTAGGGACACACACAGCCCCTCCCTCTCAAATAAAGTTAACCCCTTCACTACCAGTGTATTTTTACAGTAACAGTGCATATATATAGCACTGATTACTGTAGAAATGTCACTGGTAACCCCAAAAGTGTCAAAAATGTCAGTCAAGGGTCCGATCTTTCCGCCGCAATGTCGCAGTACCGCAAAAAAAATCGCAGATCGCCGCCATTACGCGTTAAAAAAAAAAACAACAAAAATGACAAAAATCTTTCCCTTTGTTAGTAAACGCAATAACTTTTGCGCAAACCAATCAAAATACGCTTTTTGCGATTTTTTTTACCAAACATAGGTAGCATAAAACAAATTGGCCGAAAATATTAAAAAATTTTGATTTTTACATTTTTTTTGGGGGAATTTCATATAAAAAAAAGGGAAAAATATTGCTATTTTTGCAAAATTTACGCTCTTTTTTTGTTTATAGCGCGTGATCAAAAAATCGCACAGGTGATCAAATACCGCCAATAGAAAGCTCTGTTTGTGGGAAAAAAAGGACGCCAAATTCGTTTAGGTACAGCGTCGCACGACCGCGCAATTGTCCGTTAAAGTCACGCAGTGCCGAATCGCAAGATACCCTCTGGTCGTTTAGCAGCCAAATCCTCCGGGGCTTAAGTGGTTAATGTGCCTGTAAAGTTGCGCATCTGTACGATGTATGGAGCCTGCTGCAGCAACACTGACATTCCTAAAGGAACAAATGTCATTTAAACTTGCTCGTGGCTGTAATGTATTGTTGGCTCCTGGCAAAACAGATAAAAAAATGGCGTAGGGTCCCCCCCCCCCCAAGTCCATACCATGCCAAATTAAAATAAAAAAATGGCGTCCCCCCCCCAAAATCCATAACAGACCCTTATCCGAGCATGCAGCCTGGCAGGTCAGGAAAGGGGGGTTATAAGCGAGTGCCCCCCTCTCCAGAATCATACCAGGCCACATGCTCTCAACATGGGGGGGTGGGTGCTTTGGGGCGGGGGGGCTCTGCCCCCCCCCTCCAGAACCATACCAGGCCACTTGCCCTCAACATGGGGAGGGTGCTTTGGGGTGTTGATGGGGACAAGAACCTCTTCCCAACAACCCTGGGCTGTGGTTGTGGGAGTCTGCGGGCGGGGGGCTCATCAGAATCTGGAAGCCCCTCTTTAACAAGGGGGCCCCCGGTTCACAGCCCCCCCCATGTGAATGGGTAAGGGTACATCGTACCCCTACCCATTCACCGAAAAAGGGAAAAATGTAAAAACCACAGAACACAGTTTTTGACAAGTCCTTGACAAAAATAGTGTCCCTCGATGTAAATCCATCGTCAATCACGACGCCCCCCGACCCGAAAAATAGAAAAAGATTCAAAAACACTTCTGCCTCTTACTAGGCTACCTGCCATATGCATGATCTTCGGCTTTGACAGTTCTTTTATAGGCAAGGGACAGGGCTGCCTGGTTACATCACCTGGTGGCACCGCCCCCTTCTGACGTCACGTGACATCAGAAACGGATGGTGCCACTGGGTGATGTAACCGGGTGGCACTGCCCCTTGCCTATAAAAGAACTGTTAAAGCTGAGGATCGGGCAGAAGGCGGGTAGCGTTTTTAATTTTTTTTCTGTTTCTCGGGTTGAGATTGACGATTGATTTACATCGAGGGACACAACTTTTTTCCCTTTATAATAAAGGACTTGTCAAAAACTGTGTTCTGTGGTTTTTACTTTTTTACACTTATTTATTGAATGGGTAGGAGTACGATGTACCTGATACCCGTTCACATAGTGGGGGCGGGACTGGGATCTGGGGGCCCCTTTGTTAAAGGGGGCTCCCAGATTCCGATAAGCCCCCCCCACCCTCAGACCCCCACAACCACAGTTCAGGGTTGTTATGAAGAGTCCCTTGTCCCCGTCAACACCCCAAAGCACCCTCCCCATGTGGAAGGCAAGCGGCCTGGTATGGATCAGGAAGAGGGGGGGCCCACTCGCTCATTCCCCCCCTTTCCTGGCATGCCAGGCTGTATGCTCGGATAAGGGTCTGGTATGGATTCACCCCCTTCCTGACTAGACCAATTTTCAGCTATAAGGTGCTCTTTGGCATCTATGAGAAACATTGGTCAGCTTGGCATGGCACTGCTCCCTGTCTTTAACATTGGCGTCTATGGGAAATCTTGGTCAGCTTGGCATGGCACTGCTCCCAAACCATGAGTGACAGGCAGGGCCATCTTTAGTATTAATTGGACCCTGGGCAAATATTTTCTTGGGCCCTACCAAATGCACTTATCAAATATTTGTGGGCAGTGCGGGCTCAAAGGGCAGCTGCTTTGGGCCCCACAACAATGGCTGGGCCTGGGGCAGCTGCCCCTTTGGCCCTGTGTTAAAGACAAACAAAAATTTGGGGAGCACCAAGAGGGAACCCCGGACTACAACACATCCATACATTTTAAAAGTGGGGTAAGCCTGTACACTACACTGACTGCACTAACCTGACTGAACACACTATCCACCAACTACCTGCCTAACCTCTACTATCTTCGTGTAAGCAGCAGCCTTATATAATGTAGGGTTGTCACCTTTAAACCAGGACACACATTAATTACACAGGTTCTGTGGCTGATTAAGGTGGTAATTAAATTCACTTAGTGCCTTATGTACATTATATCAGCCTCAGAACCTGTGTAATAATATGTGTCCTGGTTTAAGGGATGAGGTGGCGACCCTAATATAGAATGGGGTGTAGATTTATCCCCTGAGCCATAATACACATGGTCAAGACTGGCAGGCATGCTGGGTCTTGTAGTACTTCCGAGGTTTGTGTGTGTGTGTGTATATATATATATATATATATATATATATAAACATAGTCTCTCACAAAAGTAAGTACACCCCTCACATTTCTGTAAATATTTTATTCTATCTTTTCATGTGACAACACTGAAGAAATGGCACTTTGCTACAATGTAAAGTAGTGAGTGTACAGCTTGTATAACAGTGTAAATTTACTGTCCCCTCAAAATAACTCAACACACAGCCATTAATGTCTAAACCACTGGCAACAAAAGTGAGTACACCCCTAAGTAAAAATGTCCAAATTGGGCCCAAACTGTCAATATTTTGTGTGGCCACCATTATTTTCCAGCACTGCCTTAACCCTCTTGGGCATGGAGTTCACCAGAGCTTCACAGGTTGCCACTGAAGTCCTCTTCCCCTCCTCCATGATGACATCACAGAGCTGGTGGATGTTAGAGACCTTGCGCTCCTCCACCTTCTGTTTGAGGATCCCCACAGATGCTCAATAGGGTTTAGGTCTGGAGACATGCTTGGCCAGTCCATAACCTTTACCCTCAGCTTCTTTAGAAGTGGTTGTCTTGGAGGTGTTTGGGGTCGTTATGTTGGAATACTGCCCTGCCCCCCAGTCTCTGAAGGGAGGGGATCATGCTCTTCTTCAGTATGTCACAGTACATGTTGGCATTCATGGTTCCCTCAATGAACTGTAGCTCCCCAGTGCCGGCAGCACTCATGCAGCCCCAGACCATGACACCCCCACCACCATGCCTGACTGTAGGAAGACACACTTGTCTTTGTACTCCTCACCTGGTTGCCCCCACACACGCTTGACACCATCTGACACCAAATAAGTTTATCTTGGTCTCATCAGAGCACAGGAGATGGTTCCAGTAATCCATGTCCTTAGTCTGCTTGTCTTCAGCAAACTGTTTGCGGGCTTTCTTGTCCATCATCTTTAGAAGAGGCTTCCTTCTGGGATGACAGCCATGCAGACCAATTTGATGCAGTGTGCGGCGTATGGTCTGAGCACTGACAGGCTGACCCCTCCCCCACCCCTTCAACCTCTGCAGCAATGCCGGCAGCACTCATACCTCTATTTCCCAAAGACAACCTCTGAATATGACGCTGAGCACGTGCACTCAACTTCTTTGGTCGACCATGGCGAGGCCTGTTCTGAGTGGATCTGGTCCTGTTAAACCACTGTATGGTCTTGGCCACCATGCTGAAGCTCAGTTTAAGGGTCTTGGCAATCTTCTTATAGCCTCCTAGGCCATCTTTATGTAAAGCAACAATTCTTTTTTTCAGATCCTCAGAGAGTTCTTTGCCATGAGGTGCCATGTTGAACTTCCAGTGACCAGTATGAGAGAGTGAGAGCGATAACACCAAATTTAACACACCTGCTCCCCATTCACACCTGAGACCTTGTAACACTAACGAGTCACATGACACCGGGGGAGGGAAAATGGCTAATTGGGTCCAATTTGGACATTTTCACTTAGGGGTGTACTCACTTTTGTTGCCAGCGGTTTAGACATTAATGGCTGTGTGTTGAGTTATTTTGAGGGGACAGTAAATTTACACTGTTATACAAGCTGTACACTCACTACTTTACATTGTAGCAAAGTCTCATTTCTTCAGTGTTGTCACATGAAAAGATAGAATAAAATATTTACAAAAATGTGAGGGGTGTACTTACTTTTGGGAGATACTGTGTGTATGTGTATGTGTATATATATATATATATATGTTTAAATAAAATTAAAAAAATATAAATATATATTTTATTTTTCTACATGTATTTATAAAAAAATACCTAAAAGTAAAAAGTATACTAAAAAAATTAAAATATATATAAATTTAAATAAGCAATATTTAAAATGTAAAAAAAAATGTAATTATATTTAAAAAATTTCTAAAATGTCTCACCCCACCCTACAGCAACACGAGAAGTTAGGAAGTGACTACTGGGGTCCACTCTGTATATAAAATAGATTTTTTTCCCCCTTTTTATTTATTTTAATAAATATGTATTTTCAACATATTAATAAGATTAATACATTTTTTGGGAGGTGAGAAATTTTATAGTTCTGTATCTTCCAGCCTTAGTTCTTTAGTACTGCAGTCTCAAAAAAGCTGAGGCCCCTCACCATGACTGCTGCGGATAGGTGGAGGCTGAGGCCCCTCACCATGACTGCTGCAGATAGGTGGAGGCTGAGGCCCCTCACCATGACTGCTGAGGATAGGTGAAAGCGGGAACCTCGGCACAGAGCTTTCACTTCTAGGACCTCTGACACAAAAAGAAGCTCGTTCTATCTCCATTCTCCACATATCAAACCTGAAATGACAGTTTTGGGTGGACTGACCCTATACATTTTCTGGTCCAACCAAGTCAAAGCTCAGTTTAAATACTCAGACATGTAATATCACATTGGCTGCTTAATAAGCCTTATAGAAAAATGTTGCAATCTGAAATCATTTGGACAGTTTTATGGAATTTAAAAAAAAAATGTTATTTTCAAAAAAGGACACCACACACTGGCAGGGCCCCACACACTGGCAGGGCCCCACACACGGGCAGGGCCCCACACACTGGCAGGGCCCCACACACTGGCAGGGCCCCACACACGGGCAGGGCCCCATACACTGGCAGGGCCCCACACACTGGCAGGACCTCACACACGGGCAGGGCCCCATACACTGGCAGGGCCCCACACACTGGAAGGGCCCCACACACTGGCAGGGCCCCACACACTGGCAGGGCCCCACACACTGGCAGGACCTCACACACTGGCTGGGCCCCACACACTGGCAGGGCCCCACACATGGGCAGGGCCCCATACACTGGCAGGGCCCCACACACTGGCAGGGCCCCACACACTGGCAGGGCCCCACACACTTGCTGGGCCCCACACACTTGCTGAGCCCCACACACTGGCAGGGCCCCACACACTGGCTGGGCCCCATACACTGGCAGGGCCCCACACACTGGCAGTGTCTGCATGTGAATGATGGATGGAGAGACCTTCACTCCTCCAACCCATTCCTAACCCCACAGAGGCCCTCCACAAGCTGATTTCCAACATGGAGGAGTCCCCTAAGCTAGGCACCTCCAAAATCCTCTCAATCTAAGGTGGGGTCAGGGGAGGACTGGGAAGGGGGGCAGGGTGGCAATTGCCCTCCGGGCTGCTCTGTTGCTGGGTAAAAAGGCCGCACTCAGGGCTGGATTATTGTAGGGGCCAGACATTGTATACAGCTGCTGGTCGCTGCTACACAATGTTATATTTGCAGAGGTGCAGCGGAGCTGTATGAGTGTGCAGAGTACGCTCCTGCACCCAGCTGGCACAATACTAACACAGTCCCTTCCCTGTAAGACTCCCGATAGGAGCTTCCTAGGCCCCGTCTGGCGTAATGTCATGTATTTTTGTTAAACCTCCTTTGTTGCTATTAACATTCAATTATGTTACCACATTGCATCATGTTTGTCTTGCTTCATAGCATAAATATCTGTTATAAAACCAGGTGGGCACGGATGGTGAGCTGATTCGATGGTTAAATGGGCCACTTGACTGGATTTGCCCCCCCAGGCCTAAGGCTGCCAGCCCTCCCCTGGGTGGGGTGTGTGGCCTCCCAGGTTCTCTGGGTCTACAGAGCTGGTCAGGGCATGCTGGGTCATGTAGTACCTCCTAGGTGACCATGCCATAAGCTGGAGCCAAGGTGCAAGGTGCTCCCCCCCCTCAATGAAAGTACATTTGTGAAGGTTCTTACCGTGTTCTTGTCGGTGCCTTTTGGAATGAAATTTCTTTAGTCTGTTCGCTCTGCTTGCCAGTTAAGAAAGGGGAAGGAAGCTGGTTAAGCAACCCCCCCCCCCCCTTCTCATAAACCACATTGACAGGAAGCTTGCTGCAGCACTCCCCGCTTCACTAGTGCAGACTTTTAATGAACATATAACTACATAGAGGAGATGGTGGAGGGGGGTGACTAGAGATCTAAAAAGTAAAACAAATATATATAATAATATAAGTAAATGTGTTATTCTGTTAATGGAATGGAACTCACCCAAAGGTCTGTCCGACCATGGCTCAGATAGTAGATTGTCAGCTCTTGTGGGGCAGAGACTGCTGCAGACAATTTAGAAGTGCATGCAAACCCCAAGGCCTCATTCACAGCATGGCAGTGCAATAGAATTGGTGGGGGGAGGGGGGGGGGGTTCCTGTGTGCTACCAGGATATTAAAGAAATAAAAATGATAAAAATGTAACATTCTCTATGGCAGCGCAGTAACACGCGGCACGCAATGCATGGGAAATGTGTTGCTGAGATGCAGTTCCATTCATTTGAATGGCACCCAAATGCTCTTTGCCAAAAAGACTCGCATTGCAGCTCAGTGCGCCCTGCCGCAACGCGCTATCCTGCATTTTAGGGCAATTCCATAAAAAATGGTGACGTCTGTCAGAAGGCAAGTTGGGGTGCAATTATATTGATATGATGCATTTAGCATGCGTT
Source organism: Pelophylax lessonae (assembly GCF_965119305.1). Lineage (NCBI taxonomy): Eukaryota > Metazoa > Chordata > Amphibia > Anura > Ranidae > Pelophylax > Pelophylax lessonae. The sequence continues at coordinate 5,303,350 of NC_138775.1, forward strand.
GTCACAGTAAAGCACATTGTAATCGCCTCTAAATTTTTTTAGTATCTTGGGGACCAAACCCTACTTTATCATTTTTGTGAATTTGTTACAAAGTTTCTTCTCTGAAGATCCTGCCAGTGACAGAACTTCCTGTTGCAGGCTGACAACGCTGAGCCCCTGCCTCATAATTAGCCGCAGCGTTGTCAGCCTGCCGTGTTTGCAGTGCCGGGACAAGGTGATCTAGAGCCCAGGGCAAACATGCCAAACTGAGCCCCCCCCCCTTTACCCCCTTAAGATGTATGAGCATTATGTGTGCACTAATCTGCATGCTTACCCCCTCCTTCCAGTACAAATCCCCTTCCCCTGCTGAAATCTCCCTCCCAGGACCAACCTTTGCCCCCCCCCCCCCCAAAAAGAAAAAATCACCCCTCCTAGCATAAATTCTCTATCCCTCAAATTTGATTACTCATCCTTTCCCCCCTATTCCAAATTCGCCCTCCCAGCACAACCCCCCCCCCCAATACCCCCTCCTCATTTTTTCCTACCAATAAAAATAACCCCCAATCTTCTCTACTAGCACAACACCCCTCAAATCCCCCCCCCCCACCCCAAGTACACATCCCTTACCTCCAGACTCCAGATCCCCCTCCTAGGACAAACTTCTTTCCCCCAGTATTCCTTCCTAGCACAACTTCCCCCCTTCCCCCAAATTTCTCCTCCTTGCACGAATACCCCTCGAACATCCCTACTAGCCCAACCCCCCCCCCCCCCCCACCATATAAAAAAACACCCCTCCTAGCACAAATCCTCCACTCCTCAAATTTCCCCTCTCAGTACACATCCACCCACTCCAAATCCCTCCTCCCAGCACATACTCCCCCAATACCCCCTCCTATCACAGTCCCCCCCAGATTTCTCCTCATAGCACTTACACCCCCAGACATCCCTCAAATTTCCCCTCCAAGTATACATCCTCTCCCCCCCCCATTCCAAACCCCCCCTCCCAGCACAGATTCCCCCCACCTTTATACCCCTTCTTAGCACAAATTCTTCTCCCCCAAATTTCCCCTACTAGCCCAACCCATCCTCAAAAAAAAAAAAAAATTGAGCACTAATCTGCACGCTTTCCCCTCCTCCCATTACAAATCTCCTTCCCCTGATGAAACCCCCCTCCCAGAAAAATTTTTTGCTGCCCAATCCCCCCTGAACAAATGCCCCCCCCCCCAAAAGAAAATAAAAAAATCACTCCTCCTAGCACAAATTCTCTACCCCTTAAATGTCCCCTCTGAGTACACACCCTTTCCCCCCTGCTCCAAATCCCCCCTCCCTGCACAAACCCCCCCTAATAACCCCTCCTAGCACAAATTCCCCCTTAGAAATTTCTCCTACCAGCACAAATACCCCCCAAACATACCTACTAGCACAACCCCCCATCAAAAAAGAAATCACCCCTCCTAGCACAAATTAAATTCCTCAAATTTACACCCTGAGCTCAAATACCCACCAAACAGCCAAACAACCCCCCCCCCCCCAAAAAAAAATAAAAAAACATCCCTCCTAGCACAAACCCCAGTGCAAATTACTCCCCAATACCCCCCCCCCAAAAAAAAAATTTCTCCTCCTAGCACAAATACCCCCAAACATCCCTACCTGCACAACCCCACCCCCCCAAAAAAAAAATTACCCGTCCTAACACAAATCCTCTGCTCCTCATATTTCCCCTCTGAATACACATCCCCCATTTCAAATCCCCCTCCCAGCACAACTTCCCCTCATCCCTATACCTCCTCTTAGCAGAAATCCCCCCCCCCCAAATTTCCCCTCTTAGCACAAACACCTCCCCAATGATCCCTACTAGCACAACCCCCAATGCATTTAAAGTTGTAGATAACGCGTGTAAGCAAAACTGCTGCTGTTGGACGCCATGGCAGGTGGTCATGTGACCAAACAATATATGATCACGTGATCTGCGCAGGAGGAAGGCATTGGAGTTAGTGGCTCCAGGGAATATCCAATCCCCTTCAGGGGATCAGGAAGGTTTTTTTTTTCCCACACTAATGCAAATTGGAGCACGCTTCATGATTTTTTTTTCTCTTTTTTTGCCTTCCTCTGGGTTAGTTGTAGGTATAGAAATCTGTATATGAAGGCGTTCTTATTGATTATTTTTCCGTTGGCTGAACTAGATGGACTTGTGTCTTTTTTCAACCTGACTATCTATGTAGCAATGTATCCAGAGTTCAGGTTAACTTTTACCAGAAACCATGGAACACACAATATGCCGCCATGGAGTTCCAAAGAAGAAACGTCTACTGCACAGGAGGGGCATTAGCTGAGAACAATTCGGTATAAAGGTGACTTTTACAAGTTTCATCGAACACCACTATGACCAGAACGATCGCTCTCATCTCACCATCGCTGTGTGTTGCTGTAACTCTCTGAGCCCCATACAGGAAGCTTGTGGTGATGGAGAGATATTTGCTGTGAAGCAACTTATAGTGAGGAAGTTACTGAAATAACCAGAATGTGGAAGAGCTGCAGTGCAGCCCAACAACGCCACGTCATAGGCTGTAGCTTTGGGGGATCAGACTGTCTCTGAGGGGTTCTGAGGGCCCCATGAGCTTTGCATTATAACCCATCAACGTCACATTATAGCTATGGTGGATCACACTATCTCTGAAGAGCTCTGAGGGTCCCAGGAGCTTTGCAGTGTAGCCCAACAATGCCACATCATAGCTATGGGGGATCAGACTGGGGGACAGGGGACAAGTGTGGGCTCCATTCAGGAGACAGGCATACTCCCATCAGGAGACAGGTGTGTGCTTGATCCAGGAGACAGGCGTACTCCCATCAGGGGACAGGTGTGGGCTCTATTAGGAGACAAGTGTTTTCCTGTCAAGGGACAGGTGTGGGCTTAATGCAGTAGACAGGCGTACTCCCATCAGGGAACAGGTGTGGGCTCCGTTCAGGAGACCAGCATATTCCCATCAGGGGACAAATGTGGCCTCCATGCAGGAGACAGGTGTATTCCCACCAGGAGACAGATGTGGGTTCCCGTTAGGGCAGGGGCTCCACTCAATTTGACAGCACTCCATGCTGGAGGAGAGATTCCTTGCTCAGAGCGGCAAAGAGAGTTTGGGGACTGGCAAAACTGCAATGACTAAGCAAGTCCAAGGGATTTAGGAAATCTGGAGGCCTCAGAGGAATGAGAGAGCCTGGGGTGTTGGGAGTTCCCCTATGGAGAGGCCATGGAATGGGCCTGTGCAACATGGTGCCATCACTACTGGCTGAGTGAGTCCAGAGATCAGGGTGAAATGTCTGAGGGACAAGGGAAAAGAGCAGTGATGCTGCTGAACAGGAAGCCAGGTGGCCTGGCATCATTTTGAGTGTTGGGCAAGTTTTCTGCTGAACTTTTACCTTATTTGTTAAATAAAAGTGGGCCAACAGGCCCAAAAATGAAGTTTGAACTGGCTGGTTCTCACTAAAATTGCTACAACCACTAAGTTAATGATCCCCCAAGATCACAAAAAAAAAAAACATAAATAATACATAAATAATGTAAATATATAATATAAAAGTAATATTTACAAGACTCTGTAATTTGACAATGTTATGCAATCTTAAGAGCTGGGAGACAGCAGGTCCACCTTCTAACCCATTGCCACCTGCCTCACATGAAGCATCACAAAGGTGGCCTTCTTCTGTGGTGCCACATATACTGTATATGTACCTCAGTGTCGTCACTGGGGGGCATGCCCCCCCCCCCAACATTATACTGTGCCCCCCAATAGGATCCCAGCCACCTCCTGCTCTGGGATAATGGGTCGGTAAGCCCAGATTGCAGATTTCAGACCCGCCATCTCCCAGCATCACTATGAAGAACATAGCTAGCACTAGAGGAAGCAGAGCTGATGCTTCCCGTATAGCACAGGCTCCTGTAACAGGCGGAGTGATATCAAATGTACTCCACCTGTGTACATTGCAGCCCCATGTTTCCTCCAGCGCTGACTCCTGTCAAACTGATGCTCACAAATGGTGGGTCGCAAACCTGCCAGCAGTACCAGCCCTGGAGGACAGCTAGCAGCAGCCACCAGCCGTACCCAGCCAGCCAGCGATACTTGCAGGAATCCTGAGGAAGAAGTGAATATTGAGGTCAATTGAGGTGCAGGTAAACCTCAGTGCATCCGTGTGAAAGCAACCTTAGGCCCCTTTTACACGATCGGTTCAATCAGGTCTGCCTGTCTGTTTTTCAGGTGGAGCCAATTGGACACTCCATTCACCTCTATAGAGCGGCAGATGTAAACAAACTTGTGTCTGTTCACACCCGCCTATCTCCAATCTGATCCACTTAAAAAAACAAAAAGGGATCTGTCCCCTTCTGTCTGGGTGGATTGGATCAGAGGGCCCATAGAGTAGAGCGGACTGTGTCCATGTCTACTCTGCATATTCTGAGTGGACACAGACTTGTCTTCTGCACCAGTTACCAAGTCGCTAAAGTGGCCCTCGCTCCTCAAAAGGTTGGGCACCCCTGCTGTAGGGGCATGAGTCTCGGATGGAGAGGTGTGCTGTAGCAGCCTTCTCCTTAGTTTCTTCATGGTGTATGGCAGAGGGAAGGAGTCCCAGATGGAGAGGTTCGCTGTACTGTTGTGCATCAGGAGACCCGCGGGGAAATCATAAAGATCTTCCATTAATTTACTAAGTGTTAAGACTTCCGCCACTGTCTCAGCTAGCCTTAACACTTTCATCACTGTGGTTGGCAGGTCTTACTATTCTTCTCCACGCTGACAGCATGGCATTAATACTAGGCTTTATTACTGTGTAAACTGGCACCAATACTAGGCTTTATTACTGTATAAACTGGCACCAATACTAGGGGTTATTATTGCGTAAACTGGCACCAATACTGGGGGTTATTACTGTGTAAACTGCCACCATTAGTAGGGGTTATTACTGAGTAAACTGGCACCAATACTAAGCTTTATTACTGCATAAACTGGCACCAATACTAGGGGTTATTATTGCGTAAACTGGCACCAATACTGGGGGTTATTACTGTGTAAACTGCCACCATTAGTAGGGGTTATTACTGAGTAAACTGGCACCAATACTAAGCTTTATTACTGCGTAAACTGGTACCAATACTAGGGGTTCTTACTGAGTAAACTGGCACCAATACTAGGGGTTATTACTGCGTGAACTGGCACCAATACTAGAGATTTATAACTGAGTAAACTGGCACCAATGCTAGGGGTTATTACTGCATAAACTGGCACCAATGCTAGGGGCTATTACTGCGTAAACTGCCTCTAATGATAGGGGCTATTACTGCATAAACTGGCACCAATACTAAGGGTTATTACTGCATAAACTGGCACCAATACTAGGGGCTATTACTGCGTGAACTGGCACCAATACTAGAGATTTATAACTGAGTAAACTGGCACCAATACTAGGGGTTAATACTGCATAAGCTGGCACCATTACTAGGGGTTATTACTGTGTAAACTGGCACCAATACTAGGGGTTATTACTGCATAAACTGTTTGCTGAAATTGCTTTAAACTATAAAGAAAAGCTTTTAAGAGTTTTCCTCTTTCTTGGGTCTGAAGCAATACCTGAGGAAGAAAGGAAAACTGTTGAAGGCTTGTCTTTTAAACGTTAGGTTAGTACAATAAAAAGGTATCATTGCATACTGCATTACTCTTGTATTTTGTAACCTTATTTATATATATATATATACAGTATATATACTTGTTTAGTTTTTTTCAGTGGTATGATTTAGTGGTGAAAATTATGAGTGCCCCCCAGTTTTGACTGTGGTATCTTATGTGCCCCCCCCCCTATATACTGTTCGTAGAGTCACCACTGGTGTATCTGTGTTTGTGCTGGAAGCATACTCCATGGCTCACCCCCAGACCCGAGACCGTGTTGTCGCCAACAGCTCCGGGTCTTGTATTAACATCCAGGCCTGGAAAGATCAGCTCCTGATCACATGATTGCTCTGATATCTCATGGTTGGCTATCACAGTGATCACCCACTTTCCCATCTGAATGGATATAAAGATACATTTTATTATCACTAGAGGAGAAGAATGTTAAAATTTTCAAATGAAGGAACCTCCGACAGTTACAGATTCTCAGATTGGCACTTAAAACTTAACCCCAGGCAAACAGAACACATAATATATATATATATAAAGTATATAAAGGAACTGTTATGCCTGTCAAAAGATCTGTTTTTCTGTCTATTCGATCCTGAGATTCACACAGCTCTGACGCACAGTCTGGTCTAAAAACATCAAGGAACGTGATCTTTCTCTGTTGCAGATTACTAACACTAATAGGTCATGATTGGGATATACTGTCCTAGAATTTGGTGACATCATCATACGTAAACAACATGGAGTTGATGTTTGGGAGGTGTGAGCTCCATAATGGTGGCCGGCGTTCCAGCCTTTGTTTGGTCCCCTCCTCGCTGCTCCATCTGTCAGAGGTCAGCAAAGCCTGGGATTCTTAATAGTTTAGCAGAGATAATCTTCACCTAATCTACTTAAACTTCTCAGAGTACTTCTATGGGATGAGAAGGAGCTGTGATAGAACCCTGCGAGCAGCCAAGTGCAGAACTGTGAGTATCTCCCCGGGATGTATGTGAAATAAATTATATTAAAGTGAAGGAATTGGGATTAAAAGAAGCCCTGAGAGGTCCAATGTGGAATCCTCTTTAGTGTCAGGCGCAGAAACGCTCAAGAAACTTCCTGGATTTTCTTTCTATAGAATATAGTTTTATGGAAAGTTCTCTGTTATAAATCACCTGTGATGTGACAAGCCTGGGATCTGTCCATGTACAGGAACGTGGTTAGGGCTCCAATCATACTGACCAGCGACCACTGTCTATTGGGGTTTTCAGTTGATTGATTGACTCAAGTGAAGCGTTATCAAGAAGTCATCCTGGTAATGTAATATACATATAAATCTTTGCTGTTCTTCCTCTAGCATTTCTATTTCCTTCCTTCTTCCTGTCCTTTGCTGAAGTGTCTCCTTCCTTCCTTTTTTACCTTCCTCCAATGAATCTTCTAGTTCATTCGTTCATTGGTTCCTTCCTTCCTACCTTCCTTCAGGTTCCTTCCTTTCTTCTACTGAAACTTCTACTTCCTTCCTTGCTTCCTTCCTTCCCTCCACTGAAACTTCTAGTTCCTTGCTTCCTTCCATCCTTTCCTTCCTTTGCTGAATTGTCTCCTTCCTTCCTTATCTTCTTCCACTAAAACGTATGGTTCCTTCCTTCCTTGCTTGCTTCCTTCCATCCTTTCCTTCCTTTGATGAAGTCTCTCCTTCCTTCCTGATCTTCCTCTACTGAAACTTCTAGTTCCTTCCTTCCTTATCTTCCTCTATTGAAACTTCTAGTTCCTTCCTTCCTTGCTTCCTTCCTCCCGTCCTTTCCTTCCTTTGCTGAAGTCTCTTCTTCCTTCCTTCCTTCCTTCCTTCCTTCCTTCCTTCCTTCCTTCCTTCCCTTCCTCTACTGAAACTTCTATTTCGTTCCTTCCTTTCCTTTGCTTAAATCTCTCCTTCCTTCCCTCCACTGAAACTTCTAGTTCCTTCCTTTGCTGAATTGTCTCCTCCCTTCCTTATCTTCTTCCACTGAAACCTCTAGTTCCTTCCTTCCTTGCTTCCTTTCTTCCGTCCTTTCCTTCCTTTGCTGAAGTCTCTCCTTCCTTCCTTCCTTACCTTCCTCTACTGAAACTTCTAGTTCGTTTGTTCCTTCCTTCCTTCCTTTGCTTTGTTGAAGTCTCTCCTTTCTTTCTTATCTTCCTCCACTGAAACGTCTAGTTGCTTCCTTCCTTCCCTGAAGTGTCTCCTTCCTTCCTTACCTTCCTCCACTGAAACTCCTAGTTCCTTCATTCCTTCTTTCCTTCTGTCTTTCCTTCCGTCTTTCCTTTCGCTGTTCCTTTCGCCCTTCCTTCCATCCTTAGCTGAAGTATCTCCTACCTTCCTCCACTGAAACTCCTAGTTCCTTTCTTCCTTCCTTCCTTTGTTTTTTCCCTAAAGTTTCTCTTTCTTTCATTCCCTACATTCCCCTATTGATAATTGTACTTCCTTCCTTCCTTCATTTATTCCTTCCTTCCTTCCCTTTAAAGTCAGGGTGAAATGAGAGTTCCACAGAAAAAAATTAGTCATTCAAATTTTTGTTTTGCATGACAGGAGGTCAAAGAAAAATCCAGCGCGTTTCAGGTCCTCCATACTTCCCACCGTAGTGTGTATACCCCCAATGCTGTATCTTGGCCTAGTTCAACAAGGCCCAGGCCTAGGGCGGCACTTTGCAGGGGGTCGTCAAAAAAGCCACCCCCGCATGAAAAAACAGCCTCCTCCTGGCTCCTGCACAAAAAGAGTCCCCACCACTTGCCAGTCTTATGGGCTGGAGTGGGTCAGGTGGCAGAGCCTCGGAGGAAAATTAGTCTGGTGCCCCCATAAAGCGGCCGCTCTGCTGCCAGTATGATAATACTGGCCGGCGGCCAATGACTGGAGGCCGCACTAAACAAAACTGGCGGCTGCCAATAATAGTAAGTGTGGCACTGGCAACAGGTCTTAGCTGCCTATCCTCCTCTGTGGCATACCGGGCTTTTGTAGTCTTCTGGATGAGAAGTAAAGCTGGAACATATACTTTTTTTGCTCATGGTTTTTGCAACCTGCTGATTTGTCCTAGGTTTTTCTGTATAGGAACATCTTAATGCCAGTTAATCCTGTTTTTTTTTTTTTTTTTTTTTAGCATAATATATTGTAATTTAACATAGACAGGTAAAAGTTCTTTCAGTCTGTGCGTTGACAATTTTTGGGGTCATTTTTGGCCTGATTGAGTCCTAATGCTTTGACTATTAAACTGATTTATGAATGTCACATGACCACCTTCAAATGGATCTGTTGGGCAGGTCCCCATCCCCAGTGTTCCTCCTGGGATAAGTGGCACTGACAGCCAAGAGCGGTACCGGTGTTCTCAGATCCACATTGTATGTCCAATGATCCACAAATATGGATTCAGCCCAATCCTATCTGCTGGCCCAATGTGATGTCATTTAGGGGTATTTTAGCAGGTGAATATGAGCCCTTCCACCACTGGAAGGGCTTTTGTTATCACTCAACACTGGCATTTGTTCTGACAACAGTTTGGGATGTTTCAGTGATCATTCAGAATTCATTGACAGGTGCACTTGCCTCCTTCTGACCTCCATTTTACTGTCCTTTATGCAGATTTTGCATTCCAATCGATTTGCATAGATATGGAAAACCTACTTGAAGCAAGCAAAAGCTTCTCAACAAAACTTCTCAGCTTAGGGTCCATTCACACCAGCTGCTGCATTGGTGAAGGTTTAAGAGGAAAGGGTGTGGTTTGCAGATAACAGGGGGGGGGGTTCTTAAACAGGAAGGGGTGTGGCCTTGGGAGGAAGGGGTGGGTCATATTTAAATTAGGGGGTGAACGAGTTTAATCAGGCCTAGGGCAGCACAAAACCTAAATACATCACTGTATACCCCATCCTGCCCCAAACTGCGTTGACTTTTTCTTTTGACCTGTTCTGTGAAATAGAGATATAATGGATGTATTTTATATCTCTATCTCTCTCTTTCTCTCCACACTTCTTATACTACTCCAGGCATCCCCAATGGTTGCCGCCACACACGCTTGACACCATCTGAACCAAATAAGTTTATCTTGGTCTCATCAGACCACAGGAGATGGTTCCAGTAATCCATGTCCTTAGTCTGCTTGTCTTCAGCAAACTGTTTGCCGGCTTTCTTGTGCCTCATCTTTAGAAGAGGCTTCCTTCTGGGATGACAGCCATGCAGACCAATTTGATGCAGTGTGCGGCGTATGGTCTGAGCACTGACAGGCTGACCCCTCCCCCACCCCTTCAACCTCTGCAGCAATGCTGGCAGCACTCATACGTCTATTTTTCAAAGACAACCTCTGGATATGACGCTGAGCACGGCACTCAACTCCTTTGGTCGACCATGGCGAGGCCTGTTCTGAGTGGAACCTGTCTTGTTAAACCGCTGTATGGTCTTGGCCACCATGCTGCAGCTCAGTTTCAGGGTCTTGGCAATCTTCTTATAGCCTAGGCCATCTTTATGTAGAGCAACAATTCTTTTATCAGATCCTCAGAGAGTTCTTT
>NC_138775.1:5947883-5962883 GCF_965119305.1 Pelophylax lessonae
CAGAGGAGCTGTTTTAATATAACGGCAGCAAGTGTAACATTACACACAGTACTGTGAGAAAACCATACCCTCCGTAGGTGCACCGGAAGTGACGAGGGTATGGTTTTCTCACGGGTATGGTTTTCTCACGGAACACCGGGTCCCAATTGTTAGTACGGGGTCCACTCTGTGAGACCCTGGTCTCTGTGCTGGGAGAGTGCCGTGCGACGCGTTCCTAGCACAAAGGGAGATATGCGGCCCCACGGAAAAAAGCCCAGTAACACTATTTATGTTAGGTCGGTGTGATAGGTTAAATATATATATATTAATATAGAGAGAGCCCTATATTTTAGGCTATAACAGACTCCACTCTTCTGGGAAGGTTTTCTACAAGCGTGTTCATGTGGTAACTTGTACTCATTCAATAAAAAGAGGATTTGTGATGTCAGGTACTGATGTTGGACAAGAAGACCTAGATTACAATCAGCTTTTCATTCATCCCAAAGGTGTTCAGTAAGGATAAGGTCAGGACTCTCAAGTTCTTCCACAGCAAACTGGTCACACCATGTCTTTATGGAGCTGGCTTTGTACACGGGGGGGGGGGGGGGGGACAGTCATGTCTTTATGGGGATGGGGGGCACAGTCATGTCTTTATGGAGCTGGCTTTGTACACGGGGGGGGGGGGGGCACAGTCATGTCTTTATGGGGTTGGGGGGGGGCACAGTCATGTCTTTATGGAGCTGGCTTTGTACACAGGGGGGGGCACAGTCATGTCTTTATGGGGATGGGGGGGCACAGTCATGTCTTTATGGAGCTGGCTTTGTACACGGGGATGGGGGGGCACAGTCATGTCTTTATGGAGCTGGCTTTGTACAAGGGGATGGGGGGCACAGTCATGTCTTTATGGAGCTGGCTTTGTACAAGGGGATGGGGGGCACAGTCATGTCTTTATGGAGCTGGCTTTGTACACTGGGGGGGCACAGTCATGTCTTTATGGAGCTGGCTTTGTACACGGGGATGGGGGGGCACAGTCATGTCTTTATGGAGCTGGCTTTGTATACGGGGATGGGGGGCACAGTAATGTCTTTATGAAGCTGGCTTTGTATACGGGGATGGGGGGCACAGTCATGTCTTTATGGAGCTGGCTTTGTACACGGGGATGGGGGGCACAGTAATGTCTTTATGAAGCTGGCTTTGTATACGGGGATGGGGGGCACAGTCATGTCTTTATGGAGCTGGCTTTGTACACGGGGGGGGGGGGCACAGTCATGTCTTTATGGAGCTGGCTTTGTACACGGGGGGGGGCACAGTCATGTCTTTATGGGGATGGGGGGCACAGTCATGTCTTTATGGAGCTGGCTTTGTACACGGGGGGGGGGGGGCACAGTCATGTCTTTATGGAGCTGGCTTTGTACACAGGGGGGGGCACAGTCATGTCTTTATGGGGATGGGGGGGCACAGTCATGTCTTTATGGAGCTGGCTTTGTACAAGGGGATGGGGGGCACAGTCATGTCTTTATGGAGCTGGCTTTGTACACTGGGGGGGGCACAGTCATGTCTTTATGGGGATGGGGGGGCACAGTCATGTCTTTATGGAGCTGGCTTTGTACACAGGGATGGGGGGGCACAGTCATGTCTTTATGGAGCTGGCTTTGTACACGGGGGGGGGGGGGGGCACAGTCATGTCTTTATGGAGCTGGCTTTGTACACGGGGATGGGGGGCACAGTAATGTCTTTATGAAGCTGGCTTTGTACACGGGGGGGCACAGTCATGTCTTTATGGAGCTGGCTTTGTACACGGGGGGGGCACAGTCATGTCTTTATGGGGATGGGGGGGGCATAGTCATGTCTTTATGGAGCTGGCTATGTACACGGGGGGGGGCACAGTCATGTCTTTATGGGGATGGGGGGGCACAGTCATGTCTTTATGGAGCTGGCTTTGTACACGGGGATGGGGGGGGCACAGTCATGTCTTTATGGAGCTGGCTTTGTACACGGGGATGGGGGGCACAGTCATGTCTTTATGGAGCTGGCTTTGTACACGGGGGGGCACAGTCATGTCTTTATGGGGATGGGGGGGGGCACAGTCATGTCTTTATGGAGCTGGCTTTGTACACGGTGATGGGGGGGCACAGTCATGTCTTTATGGAGCTGGCTTTGTACACGGGGATGGGGGGCACAGTCATGTCTTTATGGAGCTGGCTTTGTACATGGGGATGGGGGGGCACAGCCATGTCTTTATGGGGATGGGGGGGCACAGTCATGTCTTTATGGAGCTGGCTTTGTACACGGGAATGGGGGGCACAGTCATGTCTTTATGGAGTTGGCTTTGTACACGGGGGGGGGCACAGTCATGCTGGAACAAGAAGAAAGGGGTCTTCACTAAACTGTTACCACAAGGCTGGAAGAGCACAACTGTCTGCATTGTTTATGTATGATGGAGTAATAACCGTGCTCTGCATATACTTTTGGCTATGTGGTAGATGTGTTGGTCAGGTGGCCACAAACTTTTTTAGCTGATCTGTCGGCCTGTAATGTTTTTTTTTTTTTTTTTGCAAAATTAAAATCCAACCCAAACTTTTTCGTTTGGATAAAATGGGGAAAGATTACATCCTTTATCCATTTTTACTGCTGCTTGTGTCCCGTTAGGACTTCCCAGAACATTAGATGCCAAATCCATATTATTGTTCATGGTTTTGGAATGGGATTTCCACCAAGCTCATATAGGTGTGATGGTCAGAAGTCCTCAAACAATATCAACAAAATACAAGTGAATTACGTATTTAGTCAGAATGGCTTCTGCTTGAGGCAGAATAGGTTAATATGAAGTGCAGGCTGTTTAAGTCATGAAAGTAAAGACCGCATACTTCACTTGGGATTAGTTGTCAGTAAAACAGTATTATATTTGATACCTAATACCTTGTTACCATAAACATTTTTCTCATTTAATAGCCAAGGACCATGGCCAACCCTCTATGTGAAGATGCTGTTTGGCCATCGAAGGGCCCTTTTTGCGTTGCTGACCAGGATCTTGCAGCTCTTGTGTCATCAGGTGAGTAACTATGGCTGTAGATACAGAATTAGGACTGTACAGACAAATCCGGAACATTATGCAATGATTGATATAATGTTTATATACTGTATATACACTATATTGCCAAAAGTATTCGAACACCCCTCCAAATCCTTGGATTCAGGTGTCCCAATCACCTCCATGGCCACAGGTGTATAAAATCAAACACCTCAGCATGCAGGCTGCTTCTACACACATTTGTGAAAGAATGGGTCGCTCTCAGGAGCTCAGTGAATTCAAGCATGGCACCGTGATAGGTTGTCACCTGTGCAATATAAAGGGAGAGAAACCAGCGCTATGGATAATATTCCAGAGACTCTTGATTATCTAGGTTACAGCCACCAACCAACCCCTAAAATTAGGGGTCAAGTGTCATATGGAAGGGGGAGGTAGTTGGAGCGGCGCTACCTTATATATAAATAATAAAAACAACCAGTGATCAAAGACAAATGACTGTCCCCCCCCCCATCCCCGTGTACAAAGCCAGCTCCATAAAGACATGACTGTGCCCCCCCATCCCCATAAAGACATGACTGTGCCCCCCATCCCTGTGTACAAAGCCAGCTCCATAAAGACATGACTGTGCCCCCCCATCCCCATAAAGACATGACTGTGCCCCCCCCCCGTGTACAAAGCCAGCTCCATAAAGACATGACTGTGCCCCCCCCATCCCCATAAAGACATGACTGTGCCCCCCCATCCCCATAAAGACATGACTGTGCCCCCCATCCCCGTGTACAAAGCCAGCTCCATAAAGACATGACTGTGCCCCCCCATCCCCATAAAGACATGACTGTGCCCCCCCATCCCCGTGTACAAAGCCAGCTCCATAAAGACATGACTGTGCCCCCCCATCCCCATAAAGACATGACTGTGCCCCCCCATCCCCATAAAGACATGACTGTGCCCCCCATCCCCGTGTAAAAAGCCAGCTCCATAAAGACATGACTGTGCCCCCCCATCCCTGTGTACAAAGCCAGCTCCATAAAGACATGACTGTGCCCCCCCATCCCCATAAAGACATGACTGTGCCCCCCATCCCCATAAAGACATGACTGTGCCCCCCATCCCCGTGTACAAAGCCAGCTCCATAAAGACATGACTGTGCCCCCCCATCCCCGTGTACAAAGCCATCCCCATAAAGACATGACTGTGCCCCCCCCCATCCCCATAAAGACATGACTGTGCCCTCTCACTACAGCGCATTTGTTCCGTATTGTATCTATATTCACCCTTCCTTAGCCGTACTCCTACTGAGGGCCACTCATATTCCTGACAGTATTTAGGAATTAAACTTTTGGTTACATTCATTAGCAGTGGGATTATAGTATTTTTATAGTGTTATATTGGGATCTCCGTATTGTGGAATAAGGAAACCCGCCGATCTTCTGAAATTTCTGGGTTTGTAATCTCTTTTATCAATACTAATACCTCTCTCCAATATTTCTTTATTTTTGGGCAGTCCCACCATATGTGGCACATATTTCCTATTGTTTCACATCCTTGCCAGCAGTTTGGTGATTTTCCTATTTGATACTTATGCGCTTTATCTGGTGTTATGTACCCTCTGGAAAAACATTTATAATTCATTTCTGTGGTGCTTTCATCCCCTGCAGAGCCATGTACCATTTTTATCATTTTTCTTAATTGTTGATCATTCATTCATTCGTGCCCCTAATTCCCCTTCCTGTTCTTTGATAAATGGCGGCCTTTCCAGTCCAGTGAACATCAGTAATATCTTATAAATTGGTGAGATGCCTTGTCTGGTGTCTTTTGTACTGCTCTGCCATTTTATCACTTCAAGAAATGAGATAGGTGGTCAGAAAGTAAAAGCTGCGTAAATTCCAGTATATACGCCATAGTTTGTAGACGCTATAACTATTGACAGCTCTGTCTCCACACACAGAGCAGAGCCGGAGCAATAATTAATTCCCTTCAATTTATTACTGAATTGGTTATAGATATCACAAGGCTCCTATACCAGCTCACTAATAGCCCCTCATAGAGCATGCCAGAGCAAAAAGTCTCCTCTGCCCCATGTAAATGGCTAAAGTGTGCTTCACATCCACATAGTTGGGGTTTCCATACAATAAAACAGCAACTACAATAAATACATTTCCAGAATGAATTGGAGTTAAAAGTTTATTTTTATTCTCTCTATACCAGTGGTTCTTAACCTGGGTTCGATCGAAGCCCAGGGGTTCGGTGAGTCAGTCTCCGGGGTTCGGCGGGGGGGGGGGGGGGACAAAGGGGCAATTGCTCCCCCCGAGAAAATATTACTGATTGTGAGGCCGAGCGCACCCCGGGAAATCAGAGCTGCGGTCGGGACAACTCACAGCCATTACACATAGAAACTTGACACTCCGCCCCCTGTACCTCCCCCAGCAGGTTTCCAGCCTATCTCCTGCAGGCTGCTTGCTGCGTGGGCGGGATGGGGATGTACCTGACCACGGAGATCGCGCCTGCCTGGAAGAGGGAAGTGTGAGCAGCTGAGCAGAGGGAGCCGAGTGAATGTTCCTGGAGGTAGGCTCAGCATGCTGTACATGGTGGATTAGTTTACCTCTATGCTACGTCTGCTGAGTTACTGCAGCTTATAGAGGTGCTGTTAGCTGACAGATGGAAATGCATGTCCTTTTCATTTAGCTCAATAAAGCATTGTGAATACCCCCTGGTGTGTGCCCTCCTGATACCCCATGGAATGCTCTCCCAACACCTCCCCCCAATGTGTGCGCCCTCCTAACACCCCATGGTATGCCCTCCATACACCTCCCCAAAGTGTGTTCCCTCTTGACACCCCATGCTACATGCTATGTCCTCCCAACCCCCCCAGTGTGTGCCCTCCTGATACCCCATGGTATGCCCTCCCAAAACCCCCCCCCCCCCCCCAGTGTATGTCCTCCTGATACCCCATGGAATGCCCTCACAACACCTCCCCCCAGTGTGTTCCCTCGTGACACCCCATGGTATGTCCTCCCAGCCCCCCCCAGTGTGTGCCCTCCTGATACCCCATAGTATGCCCTCCCAACACCTCCCCCCTCAGTGTGTTCTCTCCTGACACCCCATGGTATGCCCTCCAAACACCTCCCCAAAGTGTGTTCCCTCTTGACACCCCATGCTATGTCCTCCCAACCCCCCCTCAGTGTGTGCCCTCCTGATACCCCATGGTATGCCCTCCCAAACCTCCCCCCCCAGTGTATGTCCTCCTGATACCCCATGGAATGCCCTCCCAACACCTCCCCCCAGTGTGTTCCCTCGTGACACCCCATGGTATGTCCTCCCAGCCCCCCCCCCAGTGTGTGCCCTCCTGATACCCCATGGTATGCCCTCCCAAAACCCCCCCCCCAGTGTATGTCCTCCTGATACCCCATGGAATGCCCTCCCAACACCTCCCCCCCACCCCAATGTGTGCCCTCCTGCCACCCCATGTTTTAATGGTTTTGTTCTTTGTTCTTAATGGTTTTGTTTTTTGAGATACAGTCGCCAACACTTGCAGGGAGGCCCCAGCGAGATTTGAACTCGCGACCCCTGGTTTACAAGACCAGTGCTCTAACCCCTGAGCTATGGAGCCTTTTTTTTTTTTTTTTTTTTTTTTTTTTTTTTTTTTTTTTTTTTTTTTTTTTTTTTTTTTTTTTTGGTTTTGTTCATTTTGTGCACCTATGTATAAATATATACCTAAATATATACCTATGTTTTGAATTTGAAAAAATCATATTTTATTTTTTCAATGGGTTCGGTGAGTGCGCATATGAAACTGGTGGGGTTCAGTACCTCCAACAAGGTTAAGAACCACTGCTCTATACATACAGAGCAAAGCTTAGCGGTTACAGTATAAAATCTCTGCACCTACAGGGAAGACATTCTTGGTGGTTTCACTGTGTCTTATGACACGGGGCACAAAGCTTGGTGGTTTCTTCTGTATGGACGGGACTTGGGTCTTAGTAGGCGATGGGATGTTATGGAACACACAGTTGATCCAGAGAGGCAAAAACCCTTGTGCAGCATGATATAATTCGCTCCAACTGGGAAAAAATTCCTTCCTGACCCCCGAAGGCAATCGGATTATTCCCTGGATCAACCATCCATGGTGTAGAGTAAACATTGGCGCTCTTTATATAAAGTGTTCACCTTTTCCATCAGACAAAGTCCATGTAGTAAATTGTCCCATGATGCTAGGAGCTTCCTAAACCTAGCAATGAGGCCCAACTGGGCCACCCCCTCTTTACTGGGGAACAAACTGAACTCTACTACATCCCCGCAATAGTTGATTTACGTTAATGCTGGAAGGGACTTCAGGGACGTGGTTAAAGTCAAGCAGCCGTGTCTGCGGAGCAGGGCCAGGATGGTGATGATCTTGTCAGGAGAGCTGTCAGGCTGTGGCACCTGTGGTCCTGATGATTTGGCTTCTCTTGTAGGGTCCCGCAGGCTGGTAGTTGGTCTGTGAGGCAGGGAGCGGGCAGCAAGCGGCTGTGTCTGCAAAGCAGCCCTGGCATGTAGTTGGGCTTGAGTAGAAGAGCTGTCACAAAGTGGTGGAGCGCAAATCGCATCCCGTGGTTACAAGGTTTTCGGCAAAGGCTCGGAGGTTCCCAAGGATGATGTCAATATGCCCCCCAGCATGCTGATGTCATCCTCAGGAAAATATTGGTGCGTTTGCCGAAAGCCTCCGAAACTCTCGGAAGGGAGAGTAGTCAAAAAGTGGTGAAGCACAAGCCGCATCCTGTGGGTTGAGAGGCTTTTGGTAAAGGCTCAGGGATTCCCAAGGATGATGTCACCACGCCCCCCAACGTGGTGATGTCATCCTCGGCGGGATGCAGGTTTCGCTCCACCACTTTGTGAGAGTTTTCTTTTAATTTTATTTCATTGCTGCAACAGTCTACATATAGATGGGTGCGCCCCCTCCTGTCTGTTTTATAAGCCTGTGGATATTCTTTAATGGTCCTCTGATGGTGCTGGAAATGAAGCCATTGGCTACGGCTTCAGACTTTCGCTGATGTAGGAAAAGCCTACAAACTTCTCCTGGTCCGTCGTCCCTATCTTCTTCTCGTTTTTGTTGCACTTCAAAAGTTGCGCTATATTTATTCTTCCTTTATTTTCCTCTTCCTTGGGAATCTGAAAAGGGAAAAAGACATTCATTAGTGTTTCTGATTGATACAGGAAAACGGTAACAAAGCTTGGTGAACCCAACCCCCGATGGGCAGTCAATTCCCCCAAGAAGGCTCCTTCAACCACATCGCCCTCTAGTGGTCAGAAGTCTTACACTGCTTTATCACACCCAAGGACCAAAATGTCACCTATTCCTGTGAAGTCCTTAGATGTGGGGGCTGCATTCGCTCTCTTTGTTTCTTTCAGGCTTAGTACAGGTACAGAAAAATACCTGGTAATCCTGTCAGAAATTCAGTGTCCTTGTAAAGCAAGCTATAGATTATACAATTTTATTTCCTTCCACCACCCAAGTGCTAAAGGAGGAATCCCTCCTACTGTAGGATTGTGTTCTGCTGGTGGGGAGCCTTCCCTGCTGGCAGAACACAATGATCACTGCTGGTGGCTATAGCCGCTCTCAGTGATCTCATGCAAAATATCAGACAGGCTGGTTGTATGGATCAACTTCAGTAAAACCAGTCTGCCCATAGATGGATGGAATCTCAGCTGGTCCCTGCTGAACGGGCTGAGAATCGATCTAAGGCCGGCTTAAGTTCCTGTGCACTGAGCTGAGATCTTAAACATCATTATCAGCTTTCTCAGCTATCGTCTGTAAACTACAAAGCAACACCCCTCTATGCAATGAAGAGAAGAGGAGAGGTGCAGGTGTTTATAGTTCTAATTAGGAAGGCAGGCTGGGGTGACAACGCTTCTTCTCCATAGAGGCAGTGAGTGTGTGTTGTCACCCTAGGACAGGAAGTGTATTAGTGGCGGGATCACCAGGTAAATAATAGCAGGTCCAAGCTGTTCGCCTGACCCATACACAATAATTATCACCAAGAATAAGCTGAATTAATTCCTGGGGCTGACCTAGTGGTGTATTTTAGTTTTGTGCTGCCCTAGGCAAGACTAAAATCGGACGCCCCCCTCCCCCTCCTATGTAAATGTGCCCCACTCCTTCCTTTTTAATGGATGTGACTCTCTCCAAAATTAAAGGACTATAAGTCCAAGCATGAACCCCTGAGATCTCATGAGAGGGGGAGGGAGAGAGAGAGGGGGGTGGGTGAGGGAGGGGGAGAGAGAGAGGGGGGTGGGTGAGGGAGGGGGAGCGAGAGAGGGGGGGATGAGAGAGAGAGAGAGAGGGGGGGGATGAGAGAGAGGGGGATGAGAAAGAGAGAGGGGGTGAGAGAGAGGGGGGGTGAGAGAGAGGGGATTAGAGACAGAGAGAGAGGGGGTGAAAGAGAGAGAGAGAGAGGGATGATAGAGAGAGAGGAGAGGTGATAGAGAGAAAGAGAGGGGGATGTGAGGGAGAGAGAGAGGGGGTGAGAGAGGGGGGTGAGTGAGAGGATGAGAGAGAGAGAGGGGTGAGAGAGAGAGAGGGTATGAGAAAGAGAGGGGGGTGAGAGAGGGGATTAGAGACAGAGAGAGAGGGAGTGAGAGAGAGAGAGATAGAGGAGGGATGATGGAGAGAGAGAGGAGAGATGATAGAGAAAGAGAGGGGGATGTGAGGGAGAGAGAGAGAGGGGGGGTGAGAGAGAGGATGAGAGAGAGAGAGGGGTGAGAGAGAGAGAGAGAGAGGGTATGAGATAGAGAGGGGGTGAGAGAGAGAGGGGGATGAGAGAAAGAGAGAGAGGGTACATGAGAGAGAGAGGGGGTGAGAGAGACATCTCTAGCAACTAGTGGCCAATAGAGTCTAAGGTGGAGGAGGGCTTTTGTGACGCCCCCCTGCAAAGTGCCGCCCTAGGCCTGGGCCTAGTCGCCTAGGCCAAAATACAGCACTGGGCTGACCCCCCCCCCCCCATGTACATGGACTCCTCCATGATTTATATACTTACCATATCTGGTGGAAGCGGTGAGGGTGATTTTCCTTCCTCTATTTCCTTCCAGTCGATGGGTTCGAAGAACGGGTGCTGTCTGATTTTATGTACCATGGATGCCCGTGTTCCCGGTTTTCTTTGTAAGAGCTGTAAAGGAGAAAGAAATATGTTTAGAAACCAGGAGAGAGCAACAGCCATATGTGAACAATAGAACCCCCGTTTTAATTTTGAATTCTGACAGTGACATATTTCAGCTTCCATGATTTTGCTTTGATTCCCCTACTATGTCATGCTTGGATCGGGTCGTAGTATGGAACCTTATTGTGTAATATTGGCTCGGGAGTTTTTAACCACTTGCCGACGGCCGCACGACTATCTACGGCGGCGGTCAGCCCCTCACAGGCAAAGTGACGTAGGGCTACGTCACTAGCTTGTGAGGGTCTAGGGAGCGATCGCACGCCGCCGGAGGCGCGCTCCCGCGTGGTCACGGACCCCCCCGCGCGTGTGACCGGCGGACCCGATGTCCGCCGGCCACTCTGCGATCGGCGGGGGAGAGGGAGAAAGTCAGGCAGCTTGTGTAAACAAGCTGCCTGTCATTCTCCCCTCTGTATGAGAGATGATCATATGGATCTACTATGTAGATCCGTTGATCACTCTGCATACAGCTGAAGCCACAGCCAATCACAGTAAGAATCACGCCCCTAGGGACACACACAGCCCCTCCCTCTCAAATAAAGTTAACCCCTTCACTACCAGTGTATTTTTACAGTAACAGTGCATATATATAGCACTGATTACTGTAGAAATGTCACTGGTAACCCCAAAAGTGTCAAAAATGTCAGTCAAGGGTCCGATCTGTCCGCCGCAATGTCGCAGTACCGCAAAAAAAATCGCAGATCGCCGCCATTACGCGTTAAAAAAAAAACAACAAAAATGACAAAAATCTTTCCCTTAGTTAGTAAACGCAATAACTTTTGCGCAAACCAATCAAAATACGCTTTTTGCGATTTTTTTTTTACCAAACATAGGTAGCATAAAACAAATTGGCCGAAAACGTTAAAAAATTTTGATTTTTACATTTTTTTGGGGGGAATTTCATATAAAAAAAAGTGAAAAATATTGTTATTTTTGCAAAATTTACGCTCTTTTTTTGTTTATAATGCGTGATCAAAAAATCGCACAGGTGATCAAATACCACCAAAAGAAAGCTCTGTTTGTGGGAAAAAAAGGACACCAAATTCGTTTAGTTACAGCGTCGCACGACCGCGCAATTGTCCGTTAAAGTCACGCAGTGCCGAATCGCAAAATACCCCCTGGTCGTTTAGCAGCCAAATCCTCCGGGGCTTAAGTGGTTAAAGGAAAACTAAACATTTCACCTAAAATAAAACAAGATATTTGGCAATGAATTGTTATGAAGAATACATTTTATAAAATGATCTTTCACTGCCAATCACTGCGCTGCACCTGAGGATTAGTGTGATAGCAGCCTAATAGTTGTTAACCCTTTTATAGGTGCTAATATGCCCGTTGTATGTGTTTAACCACTTTACCTCCGGCCACTGTGCTGCTGCTGCGTTATCGTCCAGCGACGTAGACATACGTCGCTGGACTCCTCCCCCTGTAGGCGGTGCTCGCGCGCCGCCGGAGGCGCGCTCCCGCTGTTTTCATTCACAGCGGGAGTAGGGCCAGGGGAGGAGCGGCGGTGATCGCCGCCGCTCTTCCCCGATCCTTGGGGAATCTAGTTTGGAGATCCGCCCGCCTGTGTAAACAAAGCGGGCGGATCTCCTAAGTGACAAGGAGTGACAGATCGGAGTGTTCAGCATAGCTCAACATGCGATCTGTCCCTGGCTCACAAAATCCCCTCCCCCCACACACGTTAGTAAGCACCAGGCATACATTAACCCCTCCCTCTCCAATAAAATTAACCCCTTCCCTGCCAGTGTCATTTTTACAGTAACAGTCCATATGTATAGCACTGATTACTGCAGTAATGTCACTGGTACCCCCAAAAGTGTCAAAAATTTCAGTCAAGGGTCCGATCTGTCCGCCGCAATGTTGCAGTCCCGCAAAAAAATCGCAGATCGCCGTCATTACTCGTTAAAAAAAAAAAACACCAAAAATGACAGAAATCTTTCCCTTAATTAGTAAACGCAATAACTTTTGCGCAAACCAATCAAAATATGCTTATTGTGATTTTTTTTACCAAACATAGGTAGCAGAAAACAAATTGGCCAAAAATTTTAAAAAAATTAGATTTTTACATATTTTTGGGAGGAATTTCATATAAAAAATGTTAAAAATATTGTTATTTTTTCAAAATAAACACTTTTTTTTGTTTATAGCGCAAAAAAGTAAAAATCGCACAGGTGATCAAATACCACCAAAAGAAATCTCTATTTGTGGGAAAAAAAGGACGTAAATTTTGTTTGGGTACAGCGTTGCACGACCGCGCAATTGTCAGTTAAATTCGCACAGCGCCGAATCGCAAAAAGTGGCCTGGACGTAAGACAGCAAAATCCTCCGGTGGTGAAGTGGTTAATACACTGACCTCCTTTTTCCTCTTCGCTCTCTAGGCTGCTGGAAAGGTCCCCAGGAGAAGTCCATTGATATCACTCTGCCTGGGACCAGGACCACTGATAAGGCAGTACAGCCAGCCCTCCTGTACTGCACCCGGCCCCATCAGTTCAAAAGGGGGGCCCAGGCACCTGCTGACCTGGGGGGCCGGCTGTACTGCCTTATTGCTGACACTTGTGGATCTAGTCCTAGTAGCTGAGGCTGCAGAGAAAGGGACTGATAAAACTCTGTCCTAAGTCCTTTTCTCTATCTCAATTGTCAAACATCAGGAGTCTGTTTAGAACCCTGATATTTCACCAAAGCCCCCCACCCCCCAAAACAGGGCAGTTAAATAATTGTAAAAAAATTCCCCAAAAAATGTAAAATTCAAAAAATGTATTGTAAAAACTTTACAAACTTATTCAAATGTTTTATTTTGCCTCCCCGCTGCCTGCTTTAGCCCCCCCACCCCCACTAGCACACCACTTCTGCTTGCTTTGCACGTGATTGCGGGGGACTTGCAGAGCAGCACTATTCCAACTGAATAGGTATTCATGGATAAGGGTATCATTTCTGCTATGGCTGAGAAGCAGATTATCGCAGCCATGGCAGTTTAACAAAAATATAATTTTATATTTTCAGATGTGGGGGGGGGGGGGGGTGGTCAGGCTGTATGGGTCCACGGGACTTCTAACAGAAGGAAGCGTTGGCTTATGCGCAGTGGTGTATTTTGGTTTTGTGCTGACCTAGGCAAGACTAAAATTGGGCGCCCTGCTCCCCCCCCCCCCCATGTAAATTTGCCCCACTTCTTTTTTAACGGAGGTGACTCCCTCCAAAATTGAAGGACTACAAGTCCCATGAACCCCTGAGATCTCACGAGAGGGGGGGGTGAGAGGGGGGGTGAGAGGGGGTGGGAGAGAGAGAAGGGTGAGAGAGAGAGAGAGAGAGAGAGAGAGAGGAGGGCTGGGTAATGGAGGGAGGGAGAGGGGGATGAGAGAGAGGGGGAGAGAGAGAGGGGGAGAGAGAGGGGGGGATGATAGAGAGAGGGGGGATGAGAGAGAGAGAGAGGGTGATGAGAGAGAGAGGGGGATGAGAGAGAGAGGGGGAATGAGAGAGAGGGGGATGAGAGAGAGAGGGGATAAGAGGGGGGGTGAGAGAGAGGGGATGAGAGAGAGAGGGGATGAGAGAGAGAGGGGATAAGAGGGGGGTGAGAGAGAGGGGGATGAGAGAGAGAGGGGGTGAGAGAGAGAGGGGATAAGAGGGGGGGGGTGAGAGAGAGGGTGATGAGAGAGAGAGGGGTGAGAGAGAGAGAGAGAGGAGGGCTGGGTAGATGGAGGGAGGGAGAGAGAGGGGGTGAGAGAGAGGGGGAGAGAGAGGGGGGATGATAGAGAGAGGGGGGATGAGAGAGAGAGAGGGTGATGAGAGAGAGAGGGGGATGAGAGAGAGAGGGGGGATGAGAGAGAGAGGGGATAAGAGGGGGGGTGGAGAGAGAGAGAGGGTGATGAGAGAGAGGGGGGGTGAGAGAGAGAGAGGGTGATGAGAGAGAGAGAGGGGGATGAGAGAGAGAGGGGGGATGAGAGAGAGAGGGGGATGAGAGAGAGAGGGGGGATGAGAGAGAGAGGGGATAAGAGGGGGGTGAGAGAGAGGGGAGATGAGAGAGAGAGGGGTGAGAGAGAGAGAGAGAGTGATGAGGGAGAGGAGGGGGTGATAGAGAGGGGGTAAATGAGAGAGAGGGGGTGAGAGAGGCAGCTCTAGACGACCAGTGGCCAATAGAGTCTCAGGTAGGGGGGGCGGCTTTTTTGCTGCCCCCCTGCAAAGTGCCGCCCTAGGCCTGGGCCTTGTTGGCCTAGGCCAAAATACAGCACTGCTTATGCGGCTCTTGCTCTCTTCGTGGCTCCCAGCCCAGATTGTGATCAATGGGTTGGTGAACCCAGGCATGCGCTTCCCTGGGTTTGAGGTCACGGGACCATCAGAGGGCTCTGTGGGCCGCGGGTTGAGCACCCCTGCACTAAGCAGTCAGCATGCTAAAAATACTGCTTTGACCCACATGAATGTGCAATCATGTGTGCTAAAATCCTAACAAGGTATATATAACCTGGGAAGGGTTTTGTCTGTTAGGAGAAGGTAAAGCTCTGCGTATACTTACCCTATATATGAGATCCTGGAGGGGAGTCGTTATCTTCTGTATATATAACGGGGTGCCGTTACAGATTGCTTTCCAAAGGTCCCTCGTTTTTAGAGTCTTATTCCCGTATGGATGCTCGCCCGTGGCCATCTCGTATACTATCACTCCCAGGGAGAAATAGTCTGCTATGGTGTAGTACGCTTTACCTGAAAGGACCTGTAAAAACATAAGAGAGAGAAAGAAGGATGAGCAAATTTGTAGGCCAGGCAGAGGACAGAGATGACTCCATGCTGATATATGATGACAGAAGCCACCCA
>NC_138775.1:5965383-5967883 GCF_965119305.1 Pelophylax lessonae
AATTGAATATCTGAGCATTATTTAAAACATACAGGTTTTATTTTAATAGTTAAAAGAAATTAACCAAAAAATAATAGACAGACATACAATATAATGTAAACCAATTATTGAAAAAATAAATAAATATATATATATATACATGATAATGTCATGGAGTAGAATCCCAACATGTTTCACCAGAACGGTTTCCTCGGGGGATAGATTTTAGGCTACTTCCAAGGTGAGGCGTATAGAAATTTACATATATATATATATAGTGTGGATTGTTGTTGGATCAAGATATGCATCAGAAGGTAAATTGGTCAACTGAATAGTTCAGGTCAGGATATGGAAAAATTCAGTGTAGTATTGGTAGAGGAAGTATTTTCCTAGTAAATTCAGGGATATCTTCTGATCCAGATTCTATCCTGAATATAATTATCACATAGGTGCATGTATAGAGACACCAATCTGGGCCAACTTGATCAATTCGAATGTTCAACAGCAAATCATCCGTGTCTGGTGATGCAAGGAAGATATCACGGAAGATCAGAAGATATCCCAGGATTTACTAGGAAAATACTTCCTCTACCAATACTACACTGAATTTTTCTATATCTTCACCTGAAGTAGTCAGTTGACCAATTTTACCTTCTGATACATATCTTGATCCAACAACAATCCATCCATATATATATATTCCTATACGTGTTAAAGAAAAAAGTGCGCTGATCAGTGATAAGCTGCTCCCAGTTTAAAATAGTATATAACGTGTGATGGATGGTGCGCTTTATCTACGTGGTAATGTACAATAAAATGTGCAAGTGTCTCACATATACAAATTAAAATTGAACAAATTGACAAAAAACAAAATGTGATTAAACAAAGTCCCAAACACAACGTGTCTATATGCTGGAATAACAATCCAGTGATATGAATGATGACAGATGGTGATGAACTCAAATGGTGATATAAATTCCCTCCACCTGTTGGCATTCCTCCTTACCAGACGGAATGAAAGTAAATGCTTTTCATTGCAAAATCCAACAATCCCTGTGCTCAAACCAAAGTTATCTTCTCTTATCTTCAGAGAAAGGAGGTTCTCAGGCGCCGTCACTTCCGTCCTATTTATTCTAAAGGGAGCCGCGTCACTTCCGGTGTCAGCAGAAAAAGGCTCCGGAAGTCTCTTGTGGGTCCCTCGGCTTAAGTTTTCTAATGCATCTTTTTTAATTTCGGCCAAATATCGGACTTATCTACTGGATGGTGTTTAAGATGGAGCAGTATGTTTACAGTATTGTAACAAATCACAATGAATTACATACCCGCCCTTCTTAAATCGACCCCTCCTTATCGGCCACCAATATTAAAATTAAGGTATTGCTAACTCAAAGATGGGGGATAAATCATCCCGCTTCCACTCCGATTCATCAATTGGGATTAAAATTGAGACCTTTATATTGGACCCTTATAAAAATATAAAATTCCAATCTTGACACCGGAAGTGACTGGCACCATATATACATATCTTGACATATTTTTTAATATTTTGATAATGTATATTTAAATATTGTATAATTATTTTATATGTTATTTTAATAGTTTTATTAATTTTATAAATTTTATACACTTTAACGGTGACACATATATTCTTAGCTAATTGGTTTTGCTTTTATAATGCATGAATAGTATTGCTATTTGCTATTTAGGTGTCACCATAAACAGGAAGTACAATGCCAGTTTTTATTCACAATTTGTACTGTGTCCCAACTTTTTTGCAATCGGGTTTGTGTGTGTGTGTATATATATATATATATATATATATATATATATATATATAATGTATACAGCAAACAATAATTGGTTTTAATTATGTTGTATGTCTGTATATAATTTTTTGGTTCATTTCTTTTAACTATTGAAATGAAACCTGTATGTTTTAACCACTTGCCGACCACTCACTGTGCCTCTACTGCGGCACAGTGGCTCGTTATCGTCCAGCGTTGTAGACCTACGTCGCTGGACTCCTCCCCATGTAGGCGGCCAGGGGAGGAGAGGCGGTGATCGCCGCCGCTCTTCCCCGATCGTCGGGGAATCTAGTTTGGAGATCCGCCCACCTGTGTAAACAGAGCGGGCGGATCTCCTAAGTGACAGGGAGTGACAGATCGCAGTGTTCAGCATAGCTGAACATGCGATCTGTCCCTGTGTCACTCAGTCCCCTCCCCCCACACACGTCAGTAAGCACCAGGCATACATTAACCCCTCCCTCTCCAAAAAAATTAACCCCTTCCCTGCCAGTGTCATTTTTACAGTAACAGTGCATATGTATAGCACTGATTACTGCAGTAATGTCACTGGTACCCCCAAAAGTGTCAAAAATGTCAGTCAAGGGTCCGATCTGTCCGCCGCAATGTCGCAGTCCCGCAAAAAAAAAAATCGCAGATCGCCGCCATTACTCGTTAAAAAGAAAAACACCAAAAATGACAGAAATCTTTCCCTTAGTTAGTAAACGCGATCGATAACT